>NC_084755.1:9460664-9543164 GCF_033978785.1 Entelurus aequoreus
AGGGTAGAAATACAAGAACACACACACACACGGCTTAATCAAGTGTTTATCAGCTGCGTCGCCTCATTCAAGCTCGAGTGGCTTTTGTAGATGTGCGCTGGAAATCAATATGTTTATTTTATCCCATAGTGTTCATTTTAAAGGGTTTTTTTCCCTTTCCTCACACTGTCGGCCAAATTGATTCTCATTTGTTTGTGCTTGTGTCGCACATTTTTGTAATAAATATTAGCACCTTGTGTCACAAATATTATTTTCACTCCTTGCTTGTTTACTGCAAGCCAGGCGTGTCCAAAGTGCGGCCCGGGGGGCCATTTGCGGCCCGCAGCTAATTGTTTACCGGCCCGCCGCACGTTCTGGAAATGCTATTGAAAAAAAAAAAAAAAAGAAAACATTAAAAAAAGTAGAATGAGGTGAAATCTGACTTGAAAAAGTTGCAATGTTGACACAAAGCTGCCATGCAGGCTGTATTTTTTTTCTTTTGTCTATATTTATTTTTATTTTTTTTGCCATTGCTCAAAAAAAAAAAAAAGTCAATAATGAATTATTGACCTATTCAAGGCTCCAATTATTTCAAATATTTCACTTTAAAATGTTTTATGTGGAAAATATTGCGTATGTTGTGTGGTTGCCATACAAAAACATCAACGTTTTCTTTGACAAAAGAGCATAAAACAAACAAAATAATAGTTCAAACGTAAAAGCGACAGATATATCTGAAGTTGATCTCATAACTTAAGTGTTGAAATTTAAAAAAAAACTAATAAAAATGTATCACTTTATGAGAGGGGCACCTTTTGGATCCTAAATATATTTAATGGGATTTTATTTATCTTTTCACTGTGATTACTCAAAAGTAACAATGAATTAATATCAATGGTGTCCTGCATTATTGATGTTTTTAAGGCTCTACAGTGTTTCCCATAAACTGCCAAGATACCTGTGGCGGTGGGGGCGTGGCTATGGGCGTGGTCATCATGACATCATCGAGTAATTTGCATAATTTACCACAATGATATGATTTTCTCTAAAAAGGCTAAAAAAATGTATACTTACTAATTAATAATAACAGTTTTGTTTTAAACGTCCATCCATCCATCCATTTTACAATATAATTACAACACTTTATGTACATATTTATATACAGACTTGAACAATAAGTTATTCACTGAAATATATTTATTAATTGTGGTTCTTACAAAAAATATATCTTATAAAATATAAAAGCTAAAATGTCTCTTAAAGCTCTGCCCCTTTAAGTAGTACATACTAAATAATTTAACTTTAGCCTACTACTACAACCATATTATTTACCAGCAACATAAAGTGAAACAGAGGCAGAGGTGTCCTGCCACGGTCAGTAACAAATAAACAGAAAACAGTAGTGGTCAAATACAAATAAGGCAACAAGAGAAGTATCCTACACTTCTCTTTTGTAAAGTAAATCTGAACAGCCTATATGGGCATCTACATCAACTCTATGATTTGCCTGAGAAGCTTGAAAGGACAACAACAACAAAAAACATTTTTTTTATTTTTTTTTAGTTTTTAATTTTTTTTTAATTTTATTTGTGGCGGACGTAATTCTTTCGTGGCGGGCCGCCACAAATAAATGAATGCGTGGGAAACACTGCTCTAATTACTTCACATCAAACATTGCTTTCTGAATGTTTTGGGCAGTGGGGGAAATACTGCATATTTCAGTTTTATTATAAAAAACTAAGTTGTCTTGACAGAAAAGGCATAAAATCTTTTTTTTTTATTTAATTTTATATCAACCTTAAGTTGATATACTGTAGAGATTTACTGTAAGCGTTAAATAAAAAAAATAAAATAATAATTTGACTTGTTTTTAACATTTTAATGACTTAGACTCTTTATGGTCCCCGGGAGCCCTAAAGGTAAAAACAAACCAAAATCCATATATTTTGTTATGGTTTGAAAATGAAAACTATCAAAATGGCCCCCGCAGGCTTTAATTTTTCCATGTGCGGCCCTCAGTGGAAAAAGTTTGGACACCCCTGCCGTAAGCATTTAAAGTGTTGATCTAAGAAAACCGTCGTGTTTAAGGGGTGACGGACAACAGCTAATCTGCATGTGTTAGCGTGTGTACAAATAATTGTTGCTTTGTTTGTCATCGATAGTGCTCTTTCCTGCCCAAGTTCTCCATCCATATAGAGAGCAAGTATGAGGACAACAAAGGGAGCAATGATAATGTGAGTAAAATCCAGTTACATTATCTTTTATATGTATAATGTATTTATATATGTTGATGTTAATCTATTATTCTCTGCTATCTTTTTCTGTAAAAAGTGTAAGTATATGATATACTCTATACTGCCAAAAGTATTTGGCCACCCATCCAAATGATCAGAATCAGGTGTCCTAATCACAGGTGTATAAAATCAAGCACTTAGGCATGGAGACTGTTTCTACAAACATTTGTGAAAGAATGGGCCGCTTTCAGTGATTTCCAGCGTGGAACTGTCATAGGATGCCACCTGTGCAACAAATCCAGTCATGAAATTTCCTCGCTCCTTGATATTCTGGGTTTGGAGGTTGCCAGGAGAACGGTACATTTCGGACTGCATTGGGCCGAATGTCAAATTTGGTGGAGGAGGAATTATGGTGCGGGGTTTTTCAGGAGTTGGGCTTGGCCCCTTTGTTCCAGTGAAAGGAACTTTGAATGCTCTAGGACAGTGGTCCCCAACCACCGGTCCGTGGACCGATTGGTACCATAATTGGTATATAATGTATATATTGTGTTTTTTATGTTGATTGAATTTAAAAAAAAAAATTGTTTTATTTTTTTTTAATTTCTTGTGTGGCCGCGGCCCGGTACCGGTCCGTGGACCGATTGGTACCGGGCCGGTACCCTGCAGACTGTATTGATTTATATTGATATATAATGTATATATTGTGTTTTTTATGTTGATTTGATTAAAAAAAAAAAAAAAAGTATTTTATTTTATTTTTTAAATTTCTTGTGCAGCCGCGGCCCAGTACCAATCGGTCCACGGACCGGTACCGGTCCGCGGCCGCACAAGAAATAAAAAATTTAAAAAAATACAAAATAAAAATACAATATTTTTGTCATAAAGAAATACAATTATGTGTGCTTACGGACTGTATCCCTGCAGACTGTATTGATTGATATTGATATATAATGTATGTATTGTGTTTTTTATGTTGATTTAATTTAAAAAAAAATTTAAAAAAAATATTATTATTTTTATTTTTTTTAAATTTCTTGTGCGGCCGCGGCCCGGTACCATATCCCTGCAGACTGTATTGATTGATATTTATATATAATGTATGTATTGTGTTTTTTATGTTGATTTAATTTTTAAAAAAAAAAAAAATAAAATAAAATATTTAAATTAAATCAACATAAAAAACACAATACATACATTATATATAAATATCAATCAATACAGTCTGCAGGGATATGGTACCGGGCCGCGGCCGCACAAGAAATTTAAAAAAAAAAAAAATAATAATTTTTTTTTTTTTTTTTTTTTTTTATTAAATCAACATAAAAAACACAATACATACATTATATATCAATATCAATCAATACAGTCTGCAGGGATACAGTCCGTAAGCACACATAATTGTATTTCTTTATGACAAAAATGTTGTATTTTTATTTTGTATTTTTTTTAATTTTTTATTTCTTGTGCGGCCGCGGACCGGTACCGGTCTGTGGACCGATTGGTACCGGGCCGCGGCCGCACAAGAAATTAAAAAAATAAAATAAATTTTTTTTTTTTTTTTTTTTTTTAAATTAAATCAACATAAAAAACACAATATATACATTATATATCAATATAAATCAATACAGTCTGCAGGGATACAGTCCGTAAGCACACATAATTGTATTTCTTTATGACAAAAAAAACAAAAACATTTTTTTTTTTTTTTTTTTTTTTTTTTTACTAACCCGACCCACCCCGGGTAAAATATTCAAGCATTGACCGGTCCGCAAGTACAAAAAGGTTGGGGACCACTGCTCTAGGATAGCAAAACATTTTGGACAATTCCATGCTCCCAACCTTGTGGGAACAGTTTGGAGCGGGCCTCTTCCCTTTCCAAAATCCCTGTGGACCAGTGCACAAAGCAAGGTCCATAAAGACATGGATGACAGAGTCTGGTGTGGATGAACTGGCTCACTTGCACTGGCTTCCTGTGCACCTAAGATGCGACTTTAAGGTTTTACTACTTACGTATAAAATACTACACGGTCAAGCTCCTGCCTATCTCGCCGATTGTATTGTACCATATGTCCCGGCAAGAAATCTGCGTTCAAAGAACTCCGGCTTATTAGTGATTCCCAGAGCCCAAAAAAAGTCTGCGGGCTATAGAGCGTTTTCTATTCGGGCTCCAATACTATGGAATGCCCTCCCGGTAAAAGTTAGAGATGCTACCTCAGTAGAAGCATTTAAGTCTCATCTTAAAACTCATTTGTATACTCTAGCCTTTAAATAGACTCCCTTTTTAGACCAGTTGATCTGCCGTTTCTTTTCTTTTCTTTTCTACTCTGCTCCGGGGTGGACCACTAGCCTGTCCATCAGATGGGGACATCTCTACGCTGCTGACCCGTCTCCACTCGGGATGGTTCCCGCTGGCCCCACCATGGACTGGACTTTCGCTGATGTGTTGGACTTTCACAATATTATATCAGACCCACTCGACACCGAGGATGTCGTTGTGGCTTGTACAGCCCTTTGAGACACTAGTGATTTAGGGCTATATAAATAAACATTGATTGATTGATTGATTGAACTTGACTGGCCTGCACAGAGTCCTGACCTGAACCCGATAAAACACCTTTGGGATGAATTAGAACGGAGACTGAGAGCCAGACCTTCTCCACCAAAATCAGTGTGTGACCTCACCAATTGCGCCTTTGGAAGAATGGTGGACAATTCCTATAAGACAGCCTTCCCAGAAGAGTTGAAGCTGTAATAGCTGCAAAAGGAGCACCGACATCATATTGAACCCTATGGGTTAGGAATGGGATGGCACTTCAAGTTCATATGTGAGTCAAGGCAGGTGACCAAATACTTTTGGCAATAAAGTGTATTTGACTAATTCAGTGTGATTATATAATATGCATTACCCAGAATAAGGTGGATGCAATGTGGGTTTATGCACATGTCTGAGCTGGTAAAAGTGTCTGGAGACAATGAGGAAAGAGGAATGGGAATCATCAATTAATCATAAATCAAGTTTTAAAAGTGAGGAAGATGAAAGGCAGCCTTATAAATGTCATTTTTCATTTCCTGTCCGCGTGTGTTCATCAGAACATCATCACTTCTGCTCTACTGCACGTACATTTAATTATTGACATCTCTCACTCACATGCCCAGCAAAAATATAACCTAAAAAAAAAAATTCTTATTACTTACAAAAGTTGCTTGCTGTGTCCTGTCATCGGTGCACTTTAAAGGCAGCTTTTTTAGACTTTTGTCTTATCATTCATGATCCTCCTGTGAGACAAGCATACATGTTTTTATTTTCTATATGCTTTTTAACTTGTAAATAAACACTAGCAAAAGTCAGCTAACAACAAAGGCAATGGGATTTGCTCTATCCTGCCTATAAAGCGCTCTAAAAAAACACACGTATACAAGTACCGTATTTTTCGGAGTATAAGTCGCACCGGCGGAAAATGCATAATAAAGAAGGAAAAATACATATATAAGTCGCACTGGAGTATAAGTCGCATTTTTTGGGGAAATGTATTTGATAAAAGCCAACACCAAGAATAGACATTTGAAAGGCAATTTAAAATAAATAAAGAATAGTGAACAACAGGCTGAATAAGTGTACGTTATATGAGGCATAAATAACCAACTGAGAAGGTGCCTGGTATGTTAACGTAACATATTATGGTAAGAGTCATTCAAATAACTATAACATATAGAACATGCTATACGTTTACCAAACAATCTGTCACTCCTAATCGCTAAATCCCATGAAATCTTATACGTCTAGTCTCTTACGTGAATGAGCTAAATAATATTATTTGATATTTTACGGTAATGTGTTAATAATTTCACACATAAGTTGCTCCTGAGTATAAGTCGCACCCCCGGCCAAACTAACAAAAAAAACTGCGACTTATAGTCTGAAAAATACAGTATATATGTAATTTAGTAGCAGGCACATTCATAATAACATGTAATATTTACGTATTTTGCTCATTTTAAAGGCCTACTGACATGAAATTTTCTTATTTAAACGGGGATAGCAGATCCATTCTATGTGTCATACTTGATCATTTCGCGATATTGCCATATTTTTGCTGAAAGGATTTAGTAGAGAACATCGACGATAAAGTTCGCAACTTTTGGTCGCTGATTAAAAAAAGCCTTGCCTGTACCGGAAGTAGCGTGACGTCACAGGTTGAAAGGCTCCTCACATTTCCCCATTGTTTACACCAGCAGCGAGAGCGATTCAGACCGAGAAAGCGACGATTACCCCATTAAAGGCCTACTGAAAGCCACTACTACCGACCACGCAGTCTGATAGTTTATATATCAATGATGAAATCTTAACATTGCAACACATGCCAATACGGCCGGGTTAACTTATAAAGTGACATTTTAAAATTCCCGGGAAATATCCGGCTGAAACATTGCGGTATGATGACGTATGCGCGTGACGAAGTCCGAGTAACGGAAGTTATGGTACCCCGTAGAATCCTATACAAAAAGCTCTGTTTTCATTTCATAATTCCACAGTATTCTGGACATCTTTTGCAATTTTTTTAATGAACAATGAAGGCTGCAGAGAAGACAGTTGTAGGTGGGATCGGTGTATTAGCAGCGGACTACAGCAACACAACCAGGAGGACTTTGTTGGAGCGCTAGCCGCGCTAGCCGCCGACCTCACCTTGACTTCCTACGTCTCCGGGCCGCCAAACGCATCGGGTGAAGTCCTTCGTCCTTCTGCCGATCGCTGGAACGCAGGTGAGCACGGGTGTTGATGAGCAAATGAGGGCTGGCTGGCGTAGGTGGAGAGCTAATGTTTTTAGCATAGCTCTGTGCAGTCCGGTTGCTAAGTTAGCTTCAATGGCGTCGTTAGCACAGCATTGTTAACCTTCGCCAGCCTGGAAAGCATTAACCGTGTATTTACATGTCCACGGTTTAATAGTATTGTTGATTTTCTATCTATACTTCCAGTCAGGGGTTTATTTATTTTGTTTCTATATGCAGTTAAAGCAAGATGCTATCACGTTAGCTCGTAGCTAAAGCATTTCGCCGATGTATTGTCGTGGAGATAAAAGGCACTGAATGTCCATTTCGCGTTCTCGACTCTCATTTTCAAGAGGATATAGTATGCGAGGTGGTTTAAAATACAAATCTGTGATCTACAATAGAAAAAGGAGAGAGTGTGGAATCCAATGAGCCAGCTTGTACCTAAGTTACGGTCAGAGCGAAAAAAGATACGTCCTGCACTGCCTCTCAAGTCCTTCACTGTAACGTTCCTCATCTACGAATCTTTCATCCTCGCTCAAATTAATGGGGTAATCATCACTTTCTCGGTCCGAATCTCTCTCGCTCCATTGTAAACAACGGGGAATTGTGAGGAATACTAGCTCCTGTGACGTCACGCTACTTCCGGTACAGGCAAGGCTTTTTTTTATCAGCGAGCAAAAGTTGCGAACTTTATCGTCGATTTTCTCTACTAAATCCTTTCAGCAAAAATATGGTAATATCGCGAAATGATCAAGTATGACACATAGAATGGATCTGCTATCCCCGTTTAAATTTTAAAAAATCATTTCAGTAGGCCTTTAATTTGAGCGAGGATGAAAGATTCGTGGATGATGAATGTGAGAGTGAAGGACTAGAGTGCAGTGCAGGACGTATCTTTTTTCGCTCTGACCGTAAATTAGGTACAAGGGTTCATTGGATTCCACACTTTCTCCTTTTTCTATTGTGGATCACGGATTTGTATTTTAAACCACCTCGGATACTATATCCTCTTGAACATGAGAGTCGAAAACGCGAAATGAACATTCACAGTGACTTTTATCTCCACAACAATACATCGGCGAAGCACTTTGGCTACGGAGCTAACGTGATAGCATCGTGCTTAAATGCAGATAGAAACAAAATAAATAAACCCCTGACTGGAAGGATAGACAGAAAATCAACAATACTATTAAACCATGGACATGTAAATACATGGTTAATGCTTTCCAGCTTGGCGAAGCTTAACAATGCTGTTGCTAACGACGCCATTGAAGCTAACTTAGCTACGGGACCTCACAGAGCTATGCTAAAAACATTAGCTATCCACCTACGCCAGCCAGCCCTCATCTGCTCATCAACACCCGTGTTTACCTGCGTTCCAGCAATCAACGGAGCGACGAAGGACTTCACCCGATCATCGATGCGGTCGGCGGCTAGCGTCGGATAGCGCGTCTGCTATCCAAGTCAAAGTCCTCCTGGTTGTGTTGCTGCAGCCAGCCGCTAATACACCGATCCCACCTACAACTTTCTTCTTTGCAGTCTTCATTGTTCATTGAACAAATTGCAAAAGATTCACCAACACAGATGTCCAGAATACTGTGGAATTTTGAGATGAAAACAGAGCTTTTTGTATTGGATACAATGTGTCCGAATACTTCTGTTTCAACCATTGACGTCACGCGCATACGTCATCATACATAGACGTTTTCAACCGGAAGTTTCCCAGGAAATTTAAAATTGCACTTTATAAGTTAACCCGGCCGTATTGGCATGTGTTGCTATGTTAAGATTTCCATCCATCCATCCCATTTTCTACCGCTTATTCCCTTCGGGGTCGCGGTGGGCGCTGGAGCCTATCTCAGCTACAATCGGGCGGAAGGCGGGGTACACCCTGGACAAGTCGCCACCTCATCGCAGATGTTAAGATTTCATCATTGATATATAAACTATCAGACTGCGTGGTCGCTAGTAGTGGCTTTCAGTAGGCCTTTAACCTATACCTGCAATCCGGGGAGGTTCCATCAGATATAAAAATAGCCAAAGTTACTCCTGTGCATAAATTCGGAGATCAAAGCCTTTTTAATAATTATCGGCTTTCAGTACTGCAGTTTTGAGTAAATTCGGAGCTTTGCACAGACATGGCAGTTTTTTTTCCTCTGCACTTTTTAACATCCAAAAATAATGTTACGCTAATGGAGACAAGTCATACACTAGCGCCAAGTTGGGATTTGTTGAAATTAGAGATGTCCGATAATATCGGCCGGCCGATATTATCGGCCGATAAATGCTTTAAAATGTAATATCGGAAATTATCGGTATCGTTTTTTTTTATCGGTATCGTTTTTTTTTTGTTTGTTTGTTTTTTTATTTTTATTTTTTTATTAAATCAACATAAAAAACACAAGATACTTACAATTAGTGCACCAACCCAAAAAACCTCCCTCCCCCATTTACACTCATTCACACAAAAGGGTTGTTTCTTTCTGTTATTAATATTGTGGTTCCTACATTATATATCAATATATATCAATACAGTCTGCAAGGGATACAGTCCGTAAGCACACATGATTGTGCGTGCTGCTGGTCCACTAATAGTACTAACCTTTAACAGTTAATTTGACTAATTTTCATTAATTACTAGTTTCTATGTAACTGATTTTATATTGTTTTACTTTCTTTTTTATTCCAGAAAATGTTTTTAATTTATATTATTTTATTTTATTAATTTTTAAAAAAAAGGACCTTATCTTCACCATACCTGGTTGTCCAAATTAGGCATAATAATGTGTTAATTCCACAACTGTATATATCAGTATCGGTATCGGTTGATATCGGTATCGGTAATTAAAGATTTGGACAATATCGGAATATCGGATATCGGCAAAAAGCCATTATCGGACATCCCTAGTTGAAATATAATATAAGTGCCGCTAGTTTCTAAAAACCTAACCGGTGTCGACCGCTTTTTAAAGTGACAATGCAACGATTGTGATTTAGGGCTATATAAATAAACATTGATTGACTGATTGAACGATGCAATTGAAGAACCAAAACTCCGAGCCCGGTAACATCCAGATGAAACGGATAATCAGAGGATAATTTTGGGAAAAAATAAGACACCCTAGTATTAATTGTGGAAAGGTTTGCAATCAACTGTGAAAAGTCTGCAATCAAGTACAAAAAGTCTACAATCACAGAATGTTAGCTTGAAAGGGGAGCTTTGTGACAACACAGGGAAATTCCACTGATGAAATCAAGAATCTTTGAAAGAAAAGTACAGATATGAAAGTCCTGCAAGAAGACAACACCGCTCTGAAGATTACCATAGATGCGGTGGACCAGAATAGACAAATAAATGATGTGATTGTGACCGGGATTTATATTACACTGATACACCAAGGTCCTAAGCCGGTAGCAGTTAACAACCGAGGAGAACCAGATGAAATGGATGTTTCCTCTACAGATCAGCGAGTGGCTGCAAAAAAAGGAAGTTCATGTCGATATTAACACCATGCATTCCATTACATGGAAGAAACAAGGGTGAGGGTGCATGGGAGTTTGTCCAACCAGTCTACATGTGCTTTGTGGACTTGGAGAAGGCATTCCACCGTGTCCCTGGGAAATCCTGTGGAGGGTGCTCAGAGAGTATCGGACTGTCTGATTGTGGTGGTCCGCTCCCTGTATGATCAGTGTCAGAGTTTGGTCCGCATTGCCGGCAGTAAGTCGGACCCGTTTCCAGGGAGGGTTGGACTCCGCCAAGGCTGCCCTTTATCACTGATTCTGTTCATAACTTTTATGGACAGAATTTCTAGGCGCAGTCAGGGGCGTTGAAGGGATCCGGTTTGGTGACTGCAGGATTAGGTCTCTGCTTTTTGCAGATGATGTGGTCCTGATGGCTTCATCTGGCCAGGATCTTCAGCTCTCACTGGATCGGTTCGCAGCAGAGTGTGAAGCGACTGGGATGGGAATCCCGGGAAGTCCTGTGGGGGTGCTCAGAGAGTATGGGGTATCGGACTGTCTGATTGTGGCGGTCCGCTCCCTGTATGATCAGTGCCAGAGCTCGGTCCGCACTGCCGGCAGTAAGTCGGACCCGTTTCCAGTGAGGGTTGGATTCCGCCAAGGCTGCCCTTTATCAACGATTCTGTTCATAACTTTCATGGACAGAATTTCTAGGCGCAGTCAGGGGCGTTGAAGGGATCCGGTTTGGTGGCTGCAGGATTAGGTCTCTGCTTTTTGCAGATAATGTGGTCCTGATGGCTTCATCTGGCCAGGATCTTCAGCTCTCACTGGATCGGTTCGCAGCAGAGTGTGAAGCGACTGGGATGGGAATCCCGGGAAGTCCTGTGGGGGGTGCTCAGAGAGTATGGGGTATCGGACTGTCTGATTGTGGCGGTCCGCTCCCTGTATGATCAGTGCCAGAGCTCGGTCCGCACTGCCGGCAGTAAGTCGGACCCGTTTCCAGGGAGGGTTGGACTCCGCCAAGGCTGCCCTTTATCAACGATTCTGTTCATAACTTTCATGGACAGAATTTCTAGGCGCAGTCAGGGGCGTTGAAGGGATCCGGTTTGGTGACTGCAGGATTAGGTCTCTGCTTTTTGCAGATAATGTGGTCCTGATGGCTTCATCTGGCCAGGATCTTCAGCTCTCACTGGATCGGTTCGCAGCAGAGTGTGAAGCGACTGGGATGGGAATCCCGGGAAGTCCTGTGGGGGGTGCTCAGAGAGTATGGGGTATCGGACTGTCTGATTGTGGCGGTCCGCTCCTGTATGATCAGTGCCAGAGCTCGGTCCGCACTGCCGGCAGTAAGTCGGACACGTTTTCAGTGAGGGTTGGACTCCGCCAAGGCTGCCCTTCATCACTGATTCTGTTCATAACTTTTATGGACAGAATTTCTAGGCGCAGTCAGGGGCGTTGAAGGGATCCGGTTTGGTGGCTGCAGGATTAGGTCTCTGCTTTTTGCAGATAATGTGGTCCTGATGGCTTCATCTGGCCAGTATCTTCAGCTCTCACTGGATCGGTTCGCAGCAGAGTGTGAAGCGACTGGGATGGGAATCCTGGGAAGTCCTGTGGGGGGTGCTCAGAGAGTATGGGGTATCGGACTGTCTGATTGTGGCGGTCCGCTCCCTGTATGATCAGTGCCAGAGCTTGGTCCGCACTGCCGGCAGTAAGTCGGACCCGTTTCCAGGGAGGGTTGGACTCCGCCAAGGCTGCCCTTTATCAACGATTCTGTTCATAACTTTCATGGACAGAATTTCTAGGCGCAGTCAGGGGCGTTGAAGGGATCCGGTTTGGTGACTGCAGGATTAGGTCTCTGCTTTTTGCAGATAATGTGGTCCTGATGGCTTCATCTGGCCAGGATCTTCAGCTCTCACTGGATCGGTTCGCAGCAGAGTGTGAAGCGACTGGGATGGGAATCAGCGCCTCCAAGTCCGAGTCCATGGTTCTCGCCCGGAAAAGGGTGGAGTGCCATTTCCGGGTTGGGGAGGAGATCTTGCCCCAAGTGAGGACTTCAAGTACCTCGGAGTCTTGTTTACGAGGGAGGGAAGAGTGGCTCGTGAGATCGACGGTGCGGCGTCTTCAGTAATGCGGACGCTGTATCGATCCGTTGTGGTGAAGAAGGAGCTGAGCCGGAAGGCAAAGCTCTCAATTTACCGGTCGATCTACGTTCCCATCCTCACCTATGGTCATGAGCTTCGGGTTATGACCGAAAGGACAAGATCACGGGTACAAGCGGACGAAATGAGTTTCCTCCGCCGGGTGGCATGGCTCTCCCTTAGAGATAGGGTGAGAAGCTCTGTCATCCGGGAGGATCTCAAAGTAAAGCCACTGCTCCTCCACATCGAGAGGAGCAGTGGTTCGGGCATCTGGTCAGGATGCCACCCGAGGGAGGTGTTTAGGGCACGTCCGACCGGTAGGAGGCCACGGGGAAGACCCAGGACACGTTGGCGAAGACTGTGTCTCCCGGCTGGTCTGGGAACGCCTCGGGACGAAGTGGCTGGGGAGAGGGAAGTCTGGGCTTCTCTTCTTAGGCTGCCCGACCTCGGATAAGCGGAAGAAGATGGATGGATGGAAGAAACAATACCACAAGTCATCTTCGTTACATTCACCAACAGGAAATTCAAAACTGCACTACTAAAACAGTGAAAGGCTGAAGGACCCTAGAAGGGATAATTACGTTCATCTATTTACATCACTCTTCATACCAGCAGGAAATGGTTTCATTGCTGCAGCTCCTAATGTCTTCCAATCTTGCTTTTCTGGGCTGCATTTGATTTTCTCCCACTTAGTCTCGAACCATTGAACACACACACACACACACACACACACACACACACACACACACACACACGCGCATACACAGCATGCGGCTGGGGAAATCACAGCATGTCACCGCACATTTGTCAAGTCCGCCGAAAGTGTATTATTGATCCGGTTGTCCTTACAAGGCTGTCTTTAAAATGCAGATATTTGGCAGCGAGCCTAAAGACGAGGAAACAGAGGTGTGCCGTGTCGACATCGCCTACGACGAGGTTCCTGAACGCCACTACAAGGAGTCCGAGGTGAGGATGCTGGCATTAATTCACCTGCAACTACACTCGCCGCTTGTTATGCCAGCAAGTAAATAACAGCGATGAATTTAATTTGTGGCCGCTATTTATCTAGCGGGAGGGATGAGAAGCCGGGGACTTGCTTGTTTATACATGTGAGTGTTTAAGAGGCTGTGGTGATGGACAAGCCCTGTGGTGATTTGTGTGCATGGTCATAAAGAATCAGGCTAATAATAATCAACATGGGTCATGAACCCGCTGCAGTGGTGTGTTATTATTGGCAAGTACTCACACACCAGCAGCACACAGGGGGGGGGGGGGGGGGGGGGGGGGGGTATAGTCATTTATTGCTGACCCAAATTAGAATGTGCTAGAATGGTATGGAAAATGCCCACATTTGTATTTCATTCCAGACAACGTTGTACATGTACACCAGGGGTGTCCAAACTTTTTCCACTGAGGGCCGCACACTGAAAAATCAAAGCAAGCGGGGGCCATTTTGACATTTTTTTATTTTAAAAACCAATACAATGTATGTAGAGATGTCTACATATATTGAGATATATGCGTTAAAATGTAATATCGGAAATTATCGGTATCGTTTTTTTTATTATCGGTATCGTTTTTTTTGTTTTTGTTTTTTTATTGTTTTTTTTTTATTAAATCCACATAAAAAACACAAGATAGACTTACAATTAGTGCACCAACCCAAAAAACCTCCCTCCCCCATTTACACTCATTCACACAAAAGGGTTGTTTCTTTCTGTTATTAATATTCTGGTTCCTACATTATATATCAATATATATCAATACAGTCTGCAAGGGATACAGTCCGTAAGCACACATGATTGTGCGTGCTGCTGGTCCACTAATAGTACTAACCTTTAACAGTTAATTTTACTCATTTTCATTCATTACTAGTTTCTATGTAACTGATTTGATATAGTTTTACTTTCTTTTTTATTCAAGAAAATGTTTTTAATTTATTTATCTTATTTTATTTTATTAATTTAAAAAAAAAAAGGACCTTATCTTCACCATACCTGGTTGTCCAAATTAGGCATAATAATGTGTTTAATTCCACAACTGTATATATCAGTATCGGTATCGGTTGATATCGGTATCGGTAATTAAAGAGTTGGACAATATCGGAATATCGGATATCGGCAAAAAGCCATTATCGGACATCCCTAGTTGAAATATAATATAAGTGCCGCTAGTTTCTAAAAACCTAACCGGTGTCGACCGCCTTTTAAAGTGACAATGCAACGATTGTGATTTAGGGCTATATAAATAAACATTGATTGACTGATTGAACGATGCAATTGAAGAACCAAAACTCCGAGCCCGGTAACATCCAGATGAAATAGATAATCAGAGGATAATTTTGGAAAAAATAAGACACCCTAGTATTAATTGTGGAAAGGTTTGCAATCAACTGTGAAAAGTCTGCAATCAAGTACAAAAAGTCTACAATCACAGAATGTTAGCTTGAATACAGTCTGCAAGGGATACAGTCCGTAAGCACACATGATTGTGCGTGCTGCTGGTCCACTAATAGTACTAACATTTAACAGTTAATTTTACTCATTTTAATTCATTACTAGTTTCTATGTAACTGTTTTTATATTGTTTTACTTTCTTTTTTATTCAAGAAAATGTTTTTAATTTATTTATCTTATTTTACAAATTTTTTAAAAAGGACCTTATCTTCACCATACCTGGTTGTCCAAATTAGGCATAATAATGTGTTAATAGCTCGGTTGGTAGAGTGGCTGTGCCAGCAACTTAAGGGTTGCAGGTTCGATCCCCGCTTCCGCCATCCTAGTCACTGCCGTTGTGTCCTTGGGCAAGACACTTTACCCACCTGCTCCCAGTGCCACCCACACTGGTTTAAATGTAACTTAGATATTGGGTTTCACTATGTAAAGCGCTTTGAGTCACTAGAGAAAAGCGCTATATAAATATAATTCAATTCACTTCACTTCACTTAATTCCACGACTGTATATATCGGTTGATATCGGTATCGGTTGATATCGGTATCGGTAATTAAAGAGTTGGACAATATCGGAATATCGGATATCAGCAAAAAGCCATTATCGGACATCCCTAAATATATGTATAAAAAATATACATTAAGGCCTCCACTCAGGCTGGATCCCCAAAGGGTTTTGGTCCAAAAAATATTTAAAATGTGTCATTATTCAGTATTATTATCTCTAGAGCAGGGGTCACCAACGCGGTGCCCGCGGGCACCAGGTAGCCCGTAAGGACCAGATGAGTAGCCCGCCGGCCTGTTCTAAAAATAGCTCAAATAGCAGCACTTACCTGTAAGCTGCCTCTATTTTTTAAATTGTATTTATTTACTAGCAAGCTGGTCTCGCTTTGCTCGACATTTTTAATTCTAAGAGAGACAAAACTCAAATAGAATTTGAAAATCCAAGAAAATATTTTAAAGACTTGGTCTTCACTTGTTTAAATAAATTGATTAATTTTTTTACTTTGCTTCTTATAACTTTCAGAAAGACAATTTTAGAGAAAAAATACAACCTTAAAAATGATTTTAGGATTTTTAAACACATATACCTTTTTACCTTTTAAATTCCTTCCTCTTCTTTCCTGACAATTTAAATCAATGTTCAAGTAAAAAAAAATTTTTATTGTAAAGAATAATAAATACATTTTAATTTAATTCTTCATTTTAGCTTCTGTTTTTTCGACGAAGAATGTTTGTGAAATATTTCTTCAAACTTATTATGATTAAAATTCAAAAAAATTATTCTGGCAAATCTAGAAAATCTATAGAATCAAATTTAAATCTTATTTCAAAGTCTTTTGAATTTCTTTTAAAAATTTTGTTCTGGAAAATCTAGAAGAAATAATGATTTGTCTTTGTTAGAAATATAGCTTGGTCCAATTTGTTATATATTCTAACAAAGTGTAGATTGGATTTTAACCTATTTAAAACATGTCATCAAAATTCTAAAATTAATCTTAATCAGGAAAAATTACTAATGATGTTCCATAAATTATTTTTTGAAGTTTTTCTCTTCTTTTTTTCGGTTGAATTTTGAATTTTAAAGAGTCGAAATTGAAGATAAACTATGTTTCCAAATTTAATTGTCATTTTTGTCATGTTTTCTCCTCTTTTAAACCGTCCAATTAAGTGTAAATATCATTAATTATTAATAATAACATAGAGTTAAAGGTAAATTGAGCAAATTGGCTATTTCTGGCAATTTATTTAAGTGTGTATCAAACTGGTAGCCCTTCGCATTAATCAGTACCCAAGAAGTAGCTCTTGCTTTCAAAAGGTTGGTGACCCTGCTCTAGATCAACATTAGGTCGATCTGTCAATATAACGTTTTTAAAGATTTAAGCCGTATGCTCTTTTTGTCAAAGAAAACCCTGTTTTTTTATGGAAAAAACACAAAATATGCAATATTTTCACCCAATAAAATTCTTAAGAGGAATATTTCAGATTATATAATAATTGGAGCCTTAAAAAGTCAATAACTCATAACACCATTGATTTTAATTCATTATTATTTTTTACCTGCAGACAGCTGATGTAGCAAGCGCCACGCAATCACTTTTCGAAGGGTGGTGGAGCGTCCGCCTCAGTCCCAACATGAGTGCCTGAGACAAATGAGCACAACAATATAATTTGTCCGGAGGGAACGCTGATTAATGCGCCTAACGTTCTTAATAAGTGCCCTCCCGTTGCGCAGATTGCCGGTGCTCATGTGTACGTGACGCAGCTGTCGTGCGGTGACCGTCTCACCTGATGATACGTTGTCTCACGGACATGCAGGACTTGCGCTACTTTAAGTCGAGGAAGACCAACCGAGGCCTCCTGGAGGAAGGATGGATCAACACCCAAGACCCCATCATGTGCTCCTACAAGCTGGTCAGCGTCAAGTTTGAAGTGTGGGGCCTGCAGACACGAGTGGAGCAGTTTGTACACAAGGTCAGCATTTTTTTTTATTTTTTTTTAAAAAGCAAAATAAAACACTTCTATCTTGCAGATTTTGCTCCGGGGGCCGATTAATTTTCGCTTCCATGTGATAAACGGCCAGATGGCAAAGTCAGATGTTGTGTTATCAGTCTGCAAAAAAATGGTCACATGGTACACATCTCTTTGTGCAGTCCCTCGGAGTTGCTACACAGCTCAAATATGTCCTGAATGCATTCCTTTAACAGCATGTGTCCCTGTCCTCTCCTTGCCTAAGGCACACACACACACACACACACACACACACACACACACACACACACACACACACACACACACACACACACACACACACACACACACACACACACACTCTTGTATTTGTTACCTTCTCGAGACCTCCAAAAAATGCCTCCCTCTTTAGGACCAGCCTTTCTAGATATATAAAGATGTGTATTTACAACATTAATAATATATACATACTATGCAAATATAAAAAAGCTTGTTGTGAAAAATTAGTTGGAATTTCACAAGAAAAAGGTCACAATTTCACAAGAAAACGTAGAATTTTGGCACTAATAATTTGGCAAAGTCGTAATTTTACTCAACGCAAGTCAAAACTTAACATTTGTGCAATATTATGATAAAAGTTGGAATTTTACTCAACAGTCGCAATTTTACAAGAAAAGCTTCCAATTTTGGCAATTATATGAAAAGAGTCGTAATTTTACTCGACAAAAGTCAGTTTTACAAGAAAACTTAACATTTTGGCAATATTATAATAATATTTGGAATTTACTTGGCGAAATTATGACAAAAGTCATAATTTTACTCAAAAATGTCCCCATTTTACAAGAATGAAAAAAAAAATTGGTAATCTTGTGATAAAAGTCAAGATTTTATATGACAAATGTCACCATTTTGCATGAAAAAGTAATAATTTTACATAAAAAAGTAATAATTTTACGAGAAAATATTGCAATTATTACAGAAACGGAAAGAATATGAGAAATTGTTCCCAATTTTATAAGAAAAACTGAAAATTTGTGCAATATTATGATAAAAGTTGTAATTTTACTCAACAGTCCCAATTTTACAAGAAAAGCTTAAATGTTGGCAATTATTTGAAAAGAGTCGTAATTTTACTCGACAAAGTCACAATTTTATAAGAAAACTAAATTATGACAAAAGTCATCAATTTACTAAAAAAATTTCACTATTTTACAAGAACGGAAAAAAAATTGGCAATATTGTGATAAGTCAAAATTTTATATGACAAATGTCACGATTTTGCATTAAAAAGTAATAACGTAATTTTACATAAATAATTTCACGAGAAAATATTGCAATATTACAGAAACAGAAATAATGAGAAATTGTTCCCAATTTTATAAGAAAAACTGAACATTTGTGCAATATTATGATAAAAGTTGGAATTTTACTCAACAGTCACAATTTTACAAGAAAAGCTTAAAATGTTGGCAAATATTTGAAAAGAGTCGTAATTTTACTCGACAAAAGTCACAATTTTATAAGAAAACTTTAACATTTTGGCAATATTATAACAATAATCTGAATTTTACTTGGCAAAATTATGACAAGTAATGATTTTACTAAAAAAATTCCACTATTTTACAAGAACGAAAAAAAAATTGGCAATATTGTGAAAAGTCAGAATTTTATATGACAAATGTCACCATTTTGCATTAAAAAGTAATAATTTTATGAGAAAATATTGCAATATTACAGAAACAGAAAGAATATGAGAAATTGTTCCCAATTTTATAAGAAAAACTGAAAATTTGTGCAATATTATGATAAAAGTTGGAATTTTACTCAACAGTCGCAATTTTACAAGAAAAGCTTAAATGTTGGCAATTATTTGAAAAGAGTTGTAATTTTACTTGACAAAAGTCACAATTTTATAAGAAAACTAACATTTTGGCAATATTATAATCTGAATTTTATTTGGCAAAATTAAGACAAAAGTCATAATTTTACTAAAAAAATGTCACTATTTTACAAGAACGGAAAAAAATTGGCAATATTGTGATAAAAGTCAAAATTTTATATGACAAATGTCACCATTTTGCATGAAAAATAATTTTACCTAAAAAAGTAATAATTTTACGAGAAAATATTGCAATTATTACAGAAACAGAAAGAATGACAAATTGTTCCCAATTTTATAAGAAAAACTGAATATTTCTGCAATATGATAAAAGTTGGAATTTTACTCAATAACAGTCGCAATTTTACAAGAAAAGCTTAAAATGTTGGCAATTATTTGAAAAGAGTCGTAATTTTACTCAACAAAAGTCACAATTTTATAAAGAAAACTAACATTTTGGCAATATTATAATAATAATCTGAATTTTACTTGGCAAAATTATGACAAAAGTCATCATTTTACTCAAAAAATTTCACCATTTTACAAGAACGAAAAAAAAAAATTGGCAATATTGTGATAAAAGTTAAGATTTTATATGAGAAATGTCACCATTTTACATAAAAATGTAATAATTTTACGAGAAAATATTGCAATTATTACAGAAACAGAAAGAATATGAGAAATTGCTCCCAATTTTCTAAGAAAAACTGAAAATGTGTGCAATATTATGATAGAAGTTGGAATTTTACTCAATATCAGTCGCAATTTTACAAGAAAAGCTTAAAATGTTGGCAATTATATGAAAAGAGTCGTAATTTTACTCGACAAGTCAGTTTTACAAGAAAACTTAACATTTTGGCAATATTATAATAATATTTGTAATTTTACTTGGCGAAATTATGACAAAAGTCATAATTTTACTCAAATTTCACCATTTGACAATGAAAAAAAAAATTGGCAATATTGTGATAAAAGTCAAGATTTTATGACAAATGTCACCATTTTGCATGAAAAAGTAATAATTTTACCTAAAAAATATTGCAATTATTACAGAAACAGAAAGAATATGACAAATTGTTCCCAATTTTATAAGAAAAATTAAAATTTGTGCAATATTATGATAAAAGTTGGAATTGTTTTCAATAACAGTCGCAATTTTACAAGAAAAGCTTAAAATGTTGGCAATTATTTGAAAAGAGTCGTAATTTTACTCGACAAAAGTCACAATTTTATAAGAAAACTAAATGACAAAAGTCATCATTTTACTAAAAAATTTCACTATTTTACAAGAACGGAAAAAAAATTGGCAATATTGTGATAAAAGTCAAAATTTTATATGACAAATGTCACGATTTTGCATTAAAAAGTAATACCGTAATTTTACATAAAGTAATAATTTTACGAGAAAATATTGCAATATTACTGAAACAGAAATATGAGAAATTTTACCCAATTTTATAATAAAAACTGAACATTTGTGCAATGTTATGATAAAAGTTGAAATTTTACTCAATAACAGTCACAATTTTACAAGAAAAGCTTAAAATGTTGGCAAATATTTGAAAAGAGTCGTAATTTTACTCGACAAAAGTCCGTTTTATAAGAAAACTTTAACATTTTGGCAATATTATAATAATAATCTGAATTTTACTTGGCAAAATGATGACAAAAGTCATCATTTTACTCATGAAATTTCACCATTTTACAAGAACAAAAAATTTGACAATATTGTGACAAGTTAGAATTTAATATGACAAATGTCACCATTTTGCATGAAAAAGTAATAATTTTACATAAAAAAAGTAATAATTTTACGAAAACATATTGCAATATTACAGAAGTAGAAAGAATATGGGAAATCGTTCCCAATTTTATAAGAAAAAAGTCGACACATTGTGAGAAAAAGACTGCTTTTAGTTATTTTTGTTTGTAATTGGTTCTTAATCTTCATTATTTACTTCAAGTTATTACAGTATGTCTCTGTAAACATATTTATTTATTTTTGTTTAATTAATTTTGGCCAAAGGGGGCGCATTTCGATTTCTTACACACACTTGTTATTTCATATGTTGGCCAGAGGGGGAGCACTTTTAAAAGCGACAGTCAATTTGAAAAATCCCTCCTTTTTGGTACCACCCTCATTTTGATAGATTTCACCACCAGGGGTGCAAATGAGACATTCTGGTTTTCTGTATTGGGACCATGACTTATGTCATCACTTGTGCACACCTCATATGGAAGCTACTTTTCCTTGTTGATGTATCAAGAAGGGTAGAAATACAAGAACACACACACACACGACAACCCTTCTTAAATCTTCTCTCCCTGGAGTTAATAGAAACAATAAGGACAACCGCTGAAAGGCAGTTTTGACTGTTTCCTTGGCCTTACTTTCAGGTAATCCGAGATGTCCTTCTGTTGGGACACAAGCAGGCATTTGCCTGGGTGGATGAGTGGGTAGGTAAGTGTTTGTCGGGCTTCTCGGAACCATTATAGTAAAGGACTGAGCTTGTTGTCAATGAATATTAAAAGGAGCCATATGTAAGAATGTCATGTCTAGTCATCACTAAATGGCCCTGATATGTCAACAGGCATTAATAAATTATCTTCTTTTCGAATATCTCTATAACTGATAACAGTAGTTCAGTCAGGATATGCTCATTTCAAAATTAGATTTACAGCCCCGAAATCTGGTTATTGTTTTCATTTCGTTGTCCCGCCCAATTAGAAAGTCCGTGAGTGTGTCACATCCAGGTTGCCAGTTACGCACCGCCCTCTTCGTCTGGCTACTGCCACTGGTAAAGTTACTAAACATGTCACACCTTAGTCCATCTAAAAGGCGTCATTACGATGCTCAACTTATTCATGACAAAGCCAGGAACAAAACAAGGATTTGTTTTAGGGATGCCTTAAGAAGATGGAGACGATTGAAGGCGGAGAAGATTTTTTTAATCGGACGCCAAATTTGCTAATTTCCTCCTTGATAGGTAAATTTACGTTTTCTTATTACTTGTAATAAATGGAAATGGATATTTGGTATGTAAACTACACTGTCCAATGCAGTCTATGATCCTGTTTAATAAAGCTAGTATGTTCATGCAATGAATGCTTAGTGTGATAGTGCTTAGGTCCGAGTGTAATGCTTAGCATGCTAGCCCAATCAATGACACATCGACATATAGGCTAACGGGGGAAATATATGCCCGTTAGCCTATATGTCGATGTGTAATCCAGCTGATAGGAAATATATTTTGCCCTATGTGGATATGGGTAGTGTCAGTGCCTATTTCGTTCTCAATATGCTGAGGAAATGTGGACAGCCGTGCTAATGTTAGAACCCATGGCAATGTGAAACATATGGAGACAGCCAAATCACATGATAAAAGAATTCCTCATTCGTGTTTGCATATTGCGGACTACATGTACCAAGTTATATGGCAATCTGAAACGTTTGAAACAGTAGCCTATAGGCATACCTTGGTAAATGTCTCTTTAGTTTTGGGCGTACATTAGGCTGCTAAGCATGCTCTACTTGTTTTCACCAGTATGACCATTGCTAGCATTGGTTGTAGTTTGTTTCAGTCTTTGTTTTCTGATAGTACTGACAATAACCATATGATTGCCATTTGTTGTGTGTTGTACGCAGGCATGATGTACTACTTCCTGAAAATAGCCTAATTTCTGTGTAAAATGTGTTGGTTAGAGATGTGTTATTGACAAAAACGCTTGTCTATTCAGCTATTATGATCCCAGCACCTCAACCCCTAGTAAGAGGCAGTGGAAGTTTGAAGTTCCTTGGAGTAGCGCAGTCCATCGAGTTGGATTCGGCTGCGTATCTGGCAACCTCAGTCAGGGAGGGTGGGAGGGGACTACAGAATTTTGACTGTGATCGCAGTACCATTTCTGGCCACATTATTACATATTACGGGTGTAACGGCACGTGTATTTACATTGAACCGTTTCGGTACGGGGGTTCCGGTTCGGTTCGGAGGTGTACCGAACGAATTTCCACACGGACATATTAAGTAGCGTAACACTGCACACTGCATTGTTTACTCAAAATGCCAGACATGTCCGGTGAAAAGAGGACGTATGGTCAGTCTATCGTAGCCCGTTAGCGGCATGCTAGCAGCTAACGGGGTACGATAGACTGACCATACGTCCTTTTTTCACCGGACATGTCCTCTTTTGCGGAGCTGTCAGGGCGGAGTTTCTTAAATGCCTCAAATGTCCGGCATTTTGAGTTAGGGTTGAGTGTATTTTCAATGTACGTTCAGGGTTAAGAAGGGGTTAAAAACAAAAAAAAATTGTGCGCGCAGCAGCATTGGTGAGGGAGGGGCAGAGAGAGAGAGAGTGAGAGAGTTATGATAAACGCGCATGCGTCGCCAGGCTCTGCTTTTTATCCATAGATTTATCAGATTTAATTTTTTATTATCTAGAGCAGGGGTGTCAAAAGTGTGCCCCGGAGGCCATTTGCGGCCCACAGCTAATGTTTTAAAGGCCCACGGCACATTCTGAAAATACTATTAAAATTATGGCTGCAACTAACGATTCATTTGATCATCGATTAATCTGTCGATTATTACTTCGATTAATCGATTAATAATCGGATAAAAGAGACTTAACTACATTTATATCCTATCAGTATTTTATTGTAAAAACAGCATACTGGCACCATACTTATTTTGATTATTGTTTCTCAGCTGTTTGTAAATTTTTATAAATAAAGGTTTATTCAAAAAAATTAAAAAAATTTAAAAATGTAATTAGAAAAAAACAAAGAAAAAACTCTGCGCATGCACCTAGCATAGATCCAACGAATCGATGACTAAATTAATCGGAAACTATTTTAATAATCGATTTTAATCGATTTAATCGATTAGTTCAGTGGTTCTCAAATGGGGGTACTTGAAGGTATGCCAAGGGGTACGTGAGATTTGTTTTAAATATTCTAAAAATAGCAACAATTCAAAAATATTTTATAAATATATTTATTGAATAATACTTCAACAAAATATGAATGTAAGTTCATAAACTGAACATCAAATCAAGTAGGCTATTCCATTCATTACCATAAAGCCAGAGTTTACCCCATGCCATGATGGTTTGACCCTCACTAAAATGTCTGTCAAAAAGAACTGTGGAAAGAAATGCAACAATGCAATATTCAGTGTTGACAGATAGACTTTTTGTGGACATGCTCCATAAATATTGATGTTAAATATTTCTTTTTTTGTGAAGAAATGTTTAGAATTAGGTTTATGAATCCAGATGGATCTCTATTACAATCCCCAAAGAGGGCACTTTAAGTTGATGATTACTTCTATGTGTACAAATCTTTATTTATAATCAAATCACTTGTTTATTTTTCAACAAGTTTTTAGTTATTTTTATATCTTTTTTTCCAAATAGTTCAAGAAAGACCACTACAAAGTAGCAATATTTTGCACTGTTATACAATTTAATAAATCAGAAACTGATGACATAGTGCTGTATTTTACTTCGTTATCTCTTTTTTTCAACCAAAAATGCTTTGCTCTGATTAGGGGGTACTTGAATAAAAAAAAATGTTCACAGGGGGTACATCACTGAAAAAAGGTTGAGAACCACTGGATTAGTTGTTGCAGCCCTAATTAAAATAAACAACAATGTAACAAAAGTGAAATAAAAAAGTTTAAAGGTGAAATGTAATTTAGAAAAAGTTGCAATGTTGACTAACAAAACAAAGCTGGGGTTTTTTCTTTCAAACAGTCATTGCTCAAAACATAATATTGAATCAAAATCAATGTTATTATGAATTATTGACCTATCCGAGGTTCCCATTACTTCACATCAAATATTCCACTAAGAAAAATATTTTTGGTGGAAGATTTTGCAAATTTGGTAAATAAATAACCCAAAAATGTACATTTTGTTGTTTTCTTACTGTACCGAAAATGAACCGAACCGTGACCTCTAAACCGAGGTACGTACCGAACCGAAATTTTTGTGTACCGTTACACCCCTATTACATATGGCTCCTCTAAGTATGATTTTGCACAGAACATGCCAGGCGCTGTCTTCATTATCTCTATATCGTCGCTTCCCGCCAGACATGACCATGGAGGAGGTCCGAGAGTACGAGCGATTAATTTGATAATCGATTAATATGTCGATTATTACTTCGATTAATCGATTAATAATATGATAAAAGAGACAAACTACATTTCTATCCTTTCCAGTATTTTATTGGAAAAAAACAGCATACTGGCACTATGCTTATTTTTAATATTGTTTCTCGGCTGTTTGTTGTACAGTTTATAAATAAAGGTTTTTAAAAAAAATAAAATAAAAAAATACCGAAAACGAACCGAACCGTGACCTCTAAACCGAGGTACGTACCGAACCGAAATTTTTGTGTACCGTTACACCCCTATTACATATGGCTCCTCTAAGTATGATTTTGCACAGAACATGCCAGGCGCTGTCTTCATTATCTCTATATCGTCGCTTCCCGCCAGACATGACCATGGAGGAGGTCCGAGAGTACGAGCGATTAATTTGATAATCGATTAATATGTCGATTATTACTTCGATTAATCGATTAATAATATGATAAAAGAGACAAACTACATTTCTATCCTTTCCAGTATTTTATTGAAAAAAAACAGCATACTGGCACTATGCTTATTTTTAATATTGTTTCTCGGCTGTTTGTTGTACAGTTTATAAATAAAGGTTTTTTTTTAAAATAAAATAAAAAAATACCGAAAATGAACCGAACCGTGACCTCTAAACCGAGGTACGTACCGAACCGAAATTTTTGTGTACCGTTACACCCCTATTACATATGGCTCCTTTAAGTATGATTTTGCACAGAACATGCCAGGTGCTGTCTTCATTATCTCTATATCGTCGCTTCCCGCCAGACATGACCATGGAGGAGGTCCGAGAGTACGAGCGATTAATTTGATAATCGATTAATATGTCGATTATTACTTCGATTAATCGATTAATAATATGATAAAAGAGACAAACTACATTTCTATCCTTTCCAGTATTTTATTGAAAAAAAACAGCATACTGGCACTATGCTTATTTTTAATATTGTTTCTCGGCTGTTTGTTGTACAGTTTATAAATAAAGGTTTTTAAAAAAATAAAATAAAAAAATACCGAAAATGAACCGAACCGTGACCTCTAAACCGAGGTACGTACCGAACCAAAATTTTTGTGTACCGTTACACCCCTATTACATATGGCTCCTTTAAGTATGATTTTGCACAGAACATGCCAGGCGCTGTCTTCATTATCTCTATATCGTCGCTTCCCGCCAGACATGACCATGGAGGAGGTCCGAGAGTACGAGCGTGCCACCCAAGAAGCCACGAACCTCAAGATCGGCACCTTCCCTCCCGCCATCGCCATCACAGACACCCCACTGTCATCCAGCGCCCGCAGTGGCCCAAACAGCGCCCCGTCCACCCCTCTCTCCACCGAAGCCCCCGAGTTCCTGTCGGTGCCAAAGGACCGACCCAGGAAGAAGTCCGCCCCGGAGACCTTGACCCTGCCGGATCTGCAGGGCCGCCGGGATTCCATTTTCAAACTTCCCAGCTTCTTCTCATGGAACGCCAGTCCTCAGCCCGAATGAGAGCGCGTGAGACGCCGTCCCAAAATGTGTAAAGCGCACTCTCCTCTTTAACAAAGCGGAGGATGCCTGCCTGCCCAGCACATCCCATAATGCCCCATCAGCCAGCCAGCTGAAGGAGACTTGTCAGAATCCCCGGCTGGTGTTACAGCAGAGCCTGCAGACAGGCGAGGCTGAAGTCCTGCACTTCCTTCAAAAATGGATGGAGACTCCACGTCGGTCCTTAAAAAGTCCAAGTAAAGTCAGCCAGTGAGCACCACTTAGCCTAATTATGTGTACAATACATTCCTTTTAAATAAGCTCAGGGTGTTGGACACTCAGTTATGTTGTGATTTAAACACATGATGCACATTTTGTGTTGTTTTTGCTTCCACCGTCGTGCGTGTAGTTGGGCCTGCAACTGTAACATTTGACCGCCGTGGTTGCCGCGCTGGGCTGTAAAGGTGACTTTGTATAGCTGTAAATAGCATTTCTATATGGGAATACACTCTTGAACAGGCCTGGGCAATTATTTTGACTCGGGGGGGCCAAATTTAGAGGAAGAAAATGTGTCTGGGGGGCCGGTATATCTATTTTTAGGAAAACTAATACGAAGCCTCACAATAAAGTCTGATTGAATGCTAAAAATGTTATGACAGACAGACAGACAGCAGCTTTATTTTGTCCATTCTTAACATGTACAAGACACGTAAGAACTGAAAATTACATTTTCGGCACAATCCCGCTAAGAGCAGACATACGCTACCGTTCAAAAGTTTGGGGTCACCCAAACAATTTTGTGGAATAGCCTTCGTTTCTAAGAACAAAAATAGACTGTCGAGTTTCAGATGAAAGTTCTCTTTCTGGCCATTTTGAGCGTTTAATTGACCCCACAAATGTGATGCTCCAGAAACTCAATCTTGCTCAAAGGAAGGTCAGTTTTGTAGCTTCTGTAACGAGCTAAACTGTTTTCAGATGTGCGAACACGATTGCACAAGGGTTTTCTAATCATCAATTAGCCTTCTGAGCCAATGAGCAAACACATTGTACCATTAGAACACTGGAGTGATAGTTGCTGGAAATGGGCCTCTATACACCATACTTGCCAACCCTCCCGTTTTTAGCGGGAGAATCCCGGTATTCAGCGCCTCTCCCGACAACCTCCCGGCAGAGATTTTCTCCCGTCAAACTCCCGGTATTCAGCCGGAGCTGGAGGCCACGCCGACAGCCTGTTCTCACGTCCGCTTTCCCACAATATAAACAGCTCGCCTGCCCAATGACGTCATAACATCTACGGCTTTTAGAGAGTAGAGTGCACAACAAGGAGAGAGAGTCCTTGGTTTCTTATGTGGGTTTATTGTTAGGCAGTTTCATTAACGTCCTCCCAGCGCGGTGACAACACACAACAACAGCAGTCACGTTTAGTCTACCGTAAAGCAGTTTGTCTGCCGTAAACAGCAATGTTGTGACACTCTTAAACAGGACAATACTGCCATCTACTGGATAGCCTGCAGAACACTGAAATTAAAGTATGTCTTTTATTTATATGTATAATAAAATTAAAATAAAATATATATATATAGCTAGAATTCACTGAAAGTCAAGTATTTCATACACATATATATATATGAAATACTTGATTTGGTGAATTCTAGCTGTAAATATACTCTCCTCTTAACCACGCCCTTTGCCACGCCCCAAACACGCCCCCCACCTCCCGATATTGGAGGTCTCAAGGTTGGCAAGTACACCTATGTAGATATTGCACCAAAAACCAGACATTTGCAGCTAGAATAGTCATTTACCACATTAGCAATGTATAGAGTGTATTTCTTTAAAGTTAAGACTAGTTTAAAGTTATCTTCATTGAAAAGTACAGTGCTTTTCCTTTAAAAATAAGGACATTTCAATGTGACCCCAAACTTTTGAACGGTAGTGTACGTTACAGGGGGACAAGACGGGACCGCCAACGGATCAGCCACTTACAGCGCTCCTTAAAAAGGTGGGAAAAAGGTGACATTGGCAAAGGGGGAAGAGTAAAAAAAAATATCAGTCTGAGTCTGGACCCTCAGGAGGGGTCCAGACTTGAGTCCGGGGAAAAAACCTCACAGAGCATGGCACACATAAACATGGTACATGTAATCACAACAACTCGCAACAGAGGAGGGGGGATTTGGGGCCCTGGAGGCCGGCTGCCGCTAATAAAGCGCTTCTCAGCCCCCACAACCCCGGAGGAATTAAGCAGTGGTGAAGGCGTTGATTTGGGGAGGGGTGTGTGCGTAAGTTCAGACGAAGACAAGGACACAAGAAAGCAAGCAGGGAAGGAGGGAGCGGAGAAAAATGTGACCGCCCTCACCAAGAGGCAAGACAGAAAAGCGGAATAGAATTTAATTTTTTTTCTATGAACAATAAAACCCTGAATATTGACAACATAATATTGTCACACCCACTCTCCATCGACATATTTTACAATCAACAAAAATGCAACAAACACAGCGAAATATGAACGTGAAGGGTAAAAAAACACAAAAAACATCTACAATCTGATATATGTGATACATCACTAAGCTTTACAACTTTCTTGTAAAAATCTCCTTCCGCGTCTGTCCCTGACACCCGCATTTCAGGCTCTGGAAACACTCCCCACCCACACTGCTTGGTGCCTCGTCTGACCTGCTGTGACGTAGATTACCATAGTAACTAGCACGGTTGTACGTAGGGCTGCAACTAACGATTCATTTGATAATCGATTAATCTGTCGATTGCTACTTCGATTAATCGATTAATAATCGGATAAAAGAGACAAACTACATTTCTATCCTTTCCAGTATTTTATTGAAAAAAAACAGCATACTGGCACCATACTTATTTGTAATATTGTTTCTCGGCTGTTTGTTGTACATGTTGCAGTTCATAAATAAAGGTTTATAAAAAAAATACAATTAAAAAAAATGTATCCTAGCGATTAATTTGATAATCGATTAATATGTCGATTATTACTTCGATTAATCGATTAATAATATGATAAAAGAGACAAACTACATTTCTATCCTTTCCAGTATTTTATTGAAAAAAAACAGCATACTGGCACTATGCTTATTTTTAATATTGTTTCTCGGCTGTTTGTTGTACAGTTTATAAATAAAGGTTTTTAAAAAAAATAAAATAAAAAAAAAGCATCCTAACGATTAATTTGATAATCGATTAATCAAAGTAATAATCGACAGATTAATCGATTGTCAAATTAATCGTTAGGATACTTTTTTTTAATTTTTTTTTTTTTTAAAAACCTTTATTTATAAACTGCAACATGTACAACAAATAAGTATGGTGCCAGTATGCTGTTTTTTTTTTCAATAAAATACTGGGAAGGATAGAAATGTAGTTTCTCTTTTATCTGATTAATCGAAGTAATAATCGACAGATTAATCGATTAATAATCGGATAAAAGAGACAAACTACATTTCTATCCTTTCCAGTATTTTATTGGAAAACAAACAGCATACTGGCACAATACTTATTTTGATTATTGTTTCTCAGCTGTTTGTTGTACATGTTGCAGTTTATAAATAAAGGTTTATAAAAAATAAAAAATTTAAAATGTATCCAACGAATCGACTAAATTAATCGCCAACTATTTTTATAATAGATTTTAATCGATTAGTTGTTGCAGCCCTAGTTGTACGGTACACAGGTATTAGTATAGTACCGCGATACTAATGAATCATATTCGGTACCATACCGCCGCTGAAAAGTACCGGTCTGCCACACCCTAAGATTTTTTTGTTAAAATAAAGCCAATAATAAAAAAAATTCTGGTCCCCTTTATTTAGAAAAGTATCAAAAAGTACCGAAAAGTATCAAAATAATATTGGTATCAGGACAACACTAGTCACTAAAATATCATGCAAAGGCGCAGATTCCAACCTTTGAAATACTTTGTATAGTTTGAAGACTTACGGTCATTAGAAAACATGACTGCACATCATAATGGCAGATACACTTTCCATCTTAAAGATCTAAAATGTGGCCCCCGGGGTCTTAATTTGCCCAGGTCTGCTCTTGGAAGAAAATCATAAGACCGAGTGGGAAATGACAATTACATTTTGGGCTGGTGGACTGTAACAGGCTTGTAAATAATATTGTAAATAAGGAGAATCAGGAGTCGGCAATATTATGAAAACTGCATTTCAACTCAAACATGTTCACCTGCTGATCAAAAGCTTAAGGGGAACTACACTTTTTTTTTTTCTTTTTTTTTTTAATGTTGCCTATCATTCACAATCATGAGAGACAAGACGACAAAAGGTTTTGGGTGTTTTTTTTCTTTCTAACATAGAAAAATGGTCTCGTTCTCTAAAGAGAGCAAACAACTCTACCTCTAAATCACTTTAAAAATGCATTAAAAAAAACACCAACAATACTTCACTTACGTTTTGTAACCTGTATAATAACCAAACTGTAGCTTGTTAATATTGTATTAGTGAAAACTAATACAATAACTAACAAAGTTGAGGAATGCTCATCAAAACACTTATTTGGAACATCCCACAGGTGAACGGGCTAATTGGGAACAGGTGGGTGCCATGATTGGCACCATTAATGCTGAAAGGTACATACAGGTTTTCGGAGCAACATGTTGCCATCCAAGCAACGTTATCATGGACGCCCCTGCTTATTTCAGCAAGACAACGCCAAGCCACGTGTTGCAACAGCATGGCTTCATAGTAAAAGAGTGCGGGTACTAGACTGGCCTGCCTTTAGTCCAGACCTGTCTTCCATTGCATTATAAAGCCTAAAATACCACAACGGAGACCCCGGACTGTTGAACAACTTAAGCTGTACATCAAGCAAGAATGGGAAAGAATTCCACCTGAAAAGCTTCAAAAATGTGTCTCCTCAGTTCCCAAACGTTAACTGAGTGTTGTTAAAAGGAAAGGCCATGTAACACAGTGGTAAAAATGCCCCTGTGACAACTTTTTTGCAATGTGTTACTGCCATTAAATTCTAAGTTAATGATTATTTGCAAAAATAAATTAAGTTTCTCAGTTTGAACATGAAATATATTGTCTTTGCAGTCCATTCAATTGAATGTAAGTTGAAAAGGATTTGCAAATCATTGTATTCTTGTTTTTATTTACATATCAGAATCAGAATTTATGAATTACACAACGTGCCCACTTCACTGGTTTTGTATTTCCAAACATTTGTTTAGCTTTTTTATTTATATTTTTTGCCCACGAATAGATTGCAGTTTGGAGGAAACAGTCGGTCACACTATTTTTTTTTTTTAAGACAATAGTCTGAATACACAAAAACAGGTGCTTAAAGAGAAAAAAGGTGAGTTTTGCATAATAGGACACCTTTAAAGCTTTTGATCAGCTGATTAACTACCTGTTTGACTACCTGTTTGACTTCAAATTTGCCTTGTGATTCTCTACGTAGCTACAATTCGGTTACACACCACCAGTTCAAAATGCGATTTGAAGATTTTTGTTCAGGAGTGTATCCCCAATAATAATAATCCTGACTGTTGTGTATTTCAAAGGACACAAACACTGCCTATTTACTGTGCCACAGTGTCTTGCGTACTTGCATGATTTTGGCAAGATTTGTGTGTTTTACTCATTCTGCAGTGGTGGGCTTTTCACCCCAAGTTTTTTCTGTGTAGTTGTCAGTACTTATTAGCATCAAAACTGTATTGACTTTCCTTTATGCTGGCGTTATTATTCTGTAAAATGGAATGAAATAAAATACTGTAGCAGCCATTGTTGTTTGCTCTCCGTTTGTGAAGGTTAGGGTAGTAATTGATTAATCAAAATGGACGCATTAGCTAATTTCCGAAGAAGGGCAACACATTCTAATTCGTACACTTTTAACATATTTTACCTTTGGGGGAAAAAGCATTAACCGTGTAGTTTCATGTCCATGGTTTAATAGTATTGTTGATTTTATGTCTATCCTTCCAGTCGGGTTTATTTCTTTTGTTTCTATCTGCATTTAAGCACAATCACGTTAGCTCTGTAGCTAAAGTGCTTCGCCGATGTATCGTCGTGGAGATAAAAGTCACTGTGAATGTCCATTTTGCGTTCTCGACTCTCACTTTCAAGAGGATATAGTATCCGAGGTGGTTTGAAATACAAATCCGTGATCCACAATAGAAAAAGGACAGAGTGTGGAATCCAATGAACCCTTGTACCTAAGTTACGGTCCGAGCGAAAAAAGATACGTCCTGCACTGCACTCTAGTCCTTCACCCTCACGTTCCTCATCCACGAATCTTTCATCCTCGCTCAAATTAATGGGGTAATCGTCGCTTTCTCGGTCCGAATCGCTCTCGCTGCTGGTGTAAACAATGGGGAAATGTGAGGAGCCTTTCAACCTGTGTCGTCACGCTACTTCCGGTACAGGCAAGGCTTTTTTTATCAGCGACCAAAAGTTGCGAACTTTATCGTCGATGTTCTCTACTAAATCCTTTCAGCAAAAATATGGCAATATCGCGAAATGATCAAGTATGACAAATAGAATGGATCTGCTATCGCCGTTTGAATAAGAAAATGTCATTTCAGTAGGCCTTTAACGGTACATTGATGCCAGTGTTCTGTCGAATCGAGCTGCTGTGTTAAAAAGCTATCCAACACTACTGAGCGTGCGTATCAACGCTTAAATTGAATTAATTATAAAATACCATAGCAGCCATTAAAGCAGGCCTGGGGCCGTACTTATCAAGCTTCTTAGAATTACTCCTAAGAAGTCTGCTAAGAGTTGACTTAAGAGTAAATAAATTCTTCGCTGAAAGCTGCACTTAAAAGTTAGTTATCAAGCGTCTTACTCACACTTTCAGCGAAGTGTAGGACTGAATCTTAAGTGTCACACTCAGAGCTGAATTACGACATTACTATGTGCCGTAAACGGAATTTTAGGTGACGTCATTTCTGTGTCCATAGAAATGACCAATCACGGAAGGGAATCCGTTGTCTAAGAATAAAGAAATATCTTGGAAATATTTAAGTGGACAATGGGAGTGTATATTTTGACAATAAACTACAAAATAATACAAAACAAACTAGTCCCCGCCGGCACTCACGCTACCGCTCCCTCTCTTCTGTCGCCCACACACTCACTGACGTCACTCACCTCACGGCCACACACATACGCTACTGTCATAACATTTTCTTTCCAATTCATTAATTAGGCAACTAATTTGAAACTGGTGTGGGTGGCTCTATATATAGTAGCCCACTGCAGACACATGCAGAAATCAACAAGGAATCGAAAAGTATTAAATCTGTGACAAAAATAATATCCGCTCTGTCTAAACGATACCGTTTGATCAGCTGCTCGTCATCAAAAAAAAAAAAACATTGTTCCGTTCCCTGAACGTTCGCGCACGTCTCTCTCGCCTCAGTGCCATCCCCTGCTGGCAACTCCTAACCACTTAAGACACCTCTGAAGGTCTCTTAAATATCGTGGAGAGTAGGAGTGATTCTTAGACTTAAGAATGTTGATAAAAAGCTTTTATTCTTAAGTTTGAGAGTAGGACTAAATTTCGCAAATTCTCAGGACTTAAGTGTAAAATGGCACTCTAAGAAGCTTGATAAGTACGGCCCCTGGGCAATTAATTTGACTTAGGGGGCCTAATTTAGAGGAAAAAATGTGTCTGGGGGCCGCTATATCTATTTTTAGGAACACTAATACAAAACCTCACAATAATGTCTGATTGAATGCTCAAAACATTATGACACACCGCCTTAAAAAACGGAATGGAATTTTACTTTTTTTTAATTGAATGAGACACCCAGAATGTACATGAAAATAAAGAATGTGGGATTTACAATATTAATATGAAGGATAAAACACTGAATATTGACAACATATGAACGTCACACCCCCCTCTCCATCGACATGTTTTACAATCAAGCGAAACGGAACAATAATGCAAAAACACAGCGAAATATGAACGTGAAGGGTAAAAAAATAAACCCACCTACAATCTGATACATCACTAAGATTCAGAACTTTGTAGTAAAAATGTCCTTCCACGTCCGCAATTCAGGCTGGCCACTCTAGAAACGCTCCCTACCCACACTGCTTGGTGCCTCGTCTGAGCTGCTGTGACTTAAATTACTGTATTTTTCGGACTATGAGTCGCAGTTTTTTAGTTTGGCCGGGGGTTCGACTTATACGTGAAATTAACACATTAGCGTAAAACATCAAATAATATTATTTAGCTCATTCACATAAGAGACTAGACGTATAAGATTTCATGGGATTTAGCGATTAGGAGTGACAGATTGTTTGGTAAACGTATAGCATGTTCTATATGTTATAGTTATTTGAATGACTCTTACCATAATATGTTACGTTAACATACCAGGCACGTTCTCAGTTGGTTATTTATGCCTCATATAACGTACACTTATTCAGCCTGTTGTTCACTATTCTTTAGACATTTTAAATTGCCTTTCAAATGTCTATTCTTGGTGTTTTATCAAATAAATTTCCCAAAAAAATGCGACTTATACTCCAGTGCGATTTATATGTTTTTTGCCTTCATTATGCATTTTCGGCTGGTGCGACTTATACTCCGAAAAATACGGTACCATAGTAACTAATTCCGAAAGGGAACAGATCTTCACTCTTCACAACATCATAGAACAGTGCCAAGAACTCCAGACACCCCTCATCATCAATTACATCAAATTCAAGAAAGCCTTCGACAAATCCTCCAGCTATACGGGATACCAGGGGTCACCAACGCGATGCCCATGGGCACCAGGTAGCCCGTAAGGACCAGATGAGTCGCCCGCTGGCCTGTTCTAAAAATAGCTCAAATAGCAGCACTTACCAGTGAGCTGCCTCTATTTTTTTATTTTTTTTTTATTTACTAGCAAGCTGGTCTCGCTTTGCTCGACATTTTTAAATTCTAAGAGAGACAAAACTCAAATAGAATTTGAAAATCCAAGAAAATATTTTAAAGACTTGGTCTTCACTTGTTTAAATAAATTCATTCATTTTTTTACTTTGCTTCTTATAACTTTCAGAAAGACAATTTTAGAGAAAAAATACAACCTTAAAAATGATTTTAGGATTTTTAAACACATATACCTTTTTACCTTTTAAATTCCTTCCTCTTCTTTCCTGACAATTTAAATCAATGTTCAAGTAAATGTATTGTTTTTATTGTAAAGAATAATCAATAAATTTTAATTTAATACTTCATTTTAGCTTCTTTTTTTTCGACGAAGAATATTTGTGAAATATTTCTTCAAACTTATGATTAAAATTCAAAAAAAATTATTCTGGCAAATCTAGAAAATCTGTAGAATCACATTTGAATCTTATTTCAAAGTCTTTTGAATTTCTTTTAAAATTTTTGTTTTGTAAAATCTAGAAGAAATAATGATTTGTCTTTGTTAGAAATATAGCTTGGTCCAATTTGTTATATATTCTAACAAAGTGCAGATTGGATTTTAACCTATTTAAAACATGTCATCAAAATCCTAAAATTAATCTTAATCAGGAAAAATTACTAATGATGTTCCATAAATTATTTTTTTAATTTTTTCAAAAAGATTCGAATTAGCTATTTTTTGTCTTCTTTTTTTCGGTTGAATTTTGAATTTTAAAGAGTCGAAATTGAAGATAAACTATGTTTCAAAATCTAATTGTCATTTTTTTTCGTGTTTTCTCCTCTTTTAAACCATTCAATTAAGTGTAAATATCATTAATTATTAATAATAGAGTTAAAGGTAAATTGAGCAAATTGGCTATTTCTGGCAATTTATTTAAGTGTGTATCAAACTGGTAGCCCTTCGCATTAATCAGTACCCAAGAAGTAGCTCTTGGTTTCAAAAAGGTTGGTGACCCCTGCGGTATACCATCAAAGTATGTCAACATCTTCAGAGCTCTGTACCACAACTCCCACCTGTCGAGTGAAAACCACCAACAGCACAACCGGCGACTATGACATTGTGACCGGGGTAAGACAGTGTTGCATCTTGTCTCCCTTACTGTTCATCATTGCCATAGACTTTGACATGAGGAAGTCTGTCGTCGGAGCAAACCTCGGCATTAAGTGGGGAGCGGGCAGACTGGCAGATCTGGACTTTGCGGACGACTTGGCTCTGCTTAGCCATTCCTACGCTGCGCTCCAAAAATTGACCAACAATCTGGGGAAAAAGTCGGCCTATGTATAAGCCAAGAGAAGACCTAGGCCAGGGGTCGGCAACCTTTACTACTCAAAGAGCCATTTTGCCGCTTGACTGCGTCATACTTGCCAACCCTCCCGATTTTACCGGGAAATCCCCGTAATTTAAGTCCACTTTTCTCTCGAATGTCTGCTGATTTTCACCCAAACTACAATAATAGCGCCCTCTACAGCAAACAGTATCAACGTGCCAGTCCAGGTACATGTTGTATGCAGCTTCTGCTTGCACACGTATGTGACAGCAAGGCATACTTGGTCCACAGCCATACAGGTTACACTGACGGTGGAGATATAAACAACTTTAACACTGTTACTAATATGCGCCACACTGTGAACCCACACCAAACAAGAATGACAAACACATTTCAGGAGAACATCCGCACTGTTAACACAACAGAACAAATACCCAGAATCCCATGTATCCCTAACTCTTCCGGGCTACATTATACACACCCTACCACCAAACCCATACATACATAATGTTGACCTTGTAGTTGACCTGACCCCAAATAAAACCATGAGGACAAATTAAATACATGTTGACTTTGTAGTTGACCAAAACCATGAGGACACAAAATAAATACATGTTCACCTTGTAGTTGACCTGACCCCAAATAAAACCATGAGGACACAAATTAAATACATATTGACAAATGTAGTTGACCTGACCCCAAATAAAACCATGAGGACACAAATGAAATACATATTGACAATTGTAGTTGACCTGACCCCAAATAAAACCATGAGGACACAAATTAAATACATGTTGACCTTGTAGTTGACCTGACCCAAAATAAAACCATGACACAAATTAAATACATGTTGACCCTGTAGTTGACCTGACACCATATAAAACCATGAGGACACAAATTAAATACATATTGACCTTGTAGTTGACCTGGCCCCAAATAAAACCACGAGGACACAAATTAAATACATATTGACCTTGTAGTTGACCTGACCCCAAATAAAACCATGAGGACACAAATTAAATACATGTTCACCTTGTAGTTGACCTAACCCCAAATAAAACCATGAGGACACAAATTAAATACATGTTGACCTTGTAGTTGACCTGACCCCAAATAAAACCATGGGGACACAAATTAAATACATATTGACCTTGTAGTTGACCAAAACCATGAGGACACAAAATACATACATGTTGACCTTGTAGTTGACCAAAACCATGAGGACACAAAATACATAATGTTGACCTTTTAGTTGACCAAACCATGAGGACACAAAATACATAATGTTGACCTTGTAGTTGACCTGACCCCAAATAAAACCATGAGGACACAAATTAAATACATGTTCACCTTGTAGTTGACCTGACCCCAAATAAAACCATGAGGACAAATTAAATACATGTTGACCTTGTAGTTGACCAAAACCATGAGGACACAAAATAAATACATGTTCACCTTGTAGTTGACCTGACCCCAAACAAAACCATGAGGACACAAATTAAATACATGTTCACCTTGTAGTTGACCTGACCCCAAATAAAACAATGAGGACAAATTAAATACATGTTGACCTTGTAGTTGACCAAAACCATGAGGACACAAATTAAATACATGTTCACATTGTAGTTGACCTGACCCCAAATAAAACCATGAGGACACAAATTAAATGCATGTTGACCAAAACCATGAGGACCCAAATTAAATACATGTTGACCTTGTAGTTGACCAGACCCCAGATAAAACCATGAGGACCCAAATTAAATACATATTGACCTTGTAGTTGACCAGACCCCAAATAAAACCATGAGGACACAAATTAAATACATGTTGACCTTGTAGTTGACCTGACCCCAAATAAAACCATGAGGACACAAATTAAATGCATGTTGACCTTGTAGTTGACCTGACCCCAAATAAAACCACGAGGACACATATTAAATACATGTTGACCTTGTAGTTGACCTGGCCCCAAATAAAACCACGAGGACACAAATTAAATACATATTGACCTTGTAGTTGACCTGGCCCCAAATAAAACCACGAGGACACAAATTAAATACATATTGACCTTGTAGTTGACCTGACCCCAAATAAAACCATGAGGACAAATTAAATACATGTTGACCTTGTAGTTGACCAAAACCATGAGGACACAAATTAAATACATGTTGACCTTGAAGTTGACCTGACCCCAAATAAAACCATGAGGACACAAATTAAATACATGTTGACAATTGTAGTTGACCTGACCCCAAATAAAACCATGAGGACACAAATTAAATACATATTGACAATTGTAGTTGACCTGACCCCAAATAAAACCATGAGGACACAAATTAAATACATGTTGACCTTGTAGTTGACCTGACCCAAAATAAAACCATGACACAAATTAAATACATGTTGACCTTGTAGTTGACCTGACACCATATAAAACCATGAGTACACAAATTAAATACATATTGCCCTTGTAGTTGACCTGGCCCCAAATAAAACCACGAGGACACAAATTAAATACATATTGACCTTGTAGTTGACCTGACCCCAAATAAAACCATGAGGACACAAATTAAATACATGTTCACCTTGTAGTTGACCTAACCCCAAATAAAACCATGAGGACACAAATTAAATACATGTTGACCTTGTAGTTGACCAAAACCATGAGGACACAAATTAAATACATGTTCACCTTGTAGTTGACCTGACCCCAAATAAAACCATGAGGACAAATTAAATACATGTTGACCTTGTAGTTGACCAAAACCATGAGGACACAAATTAAATACATGTTGAACTTGTAGTTGACCTGACCCCAAATAAAACCATGAGGACACAAATTAAATACATGTTCACATTGTAATTGACCTAACCCCAAATAAAACCATGAGGACACAAATTAAATACATATTGACAATTGTAGTTGACCTGACCCCAAATAAAACCATGAGGACACAAATTAAATGCATGTTGACCAAAACCATGAGGACCCAAATTAAATACATGTTGACCTTGTAGTTGACCAGACCCCAGATAAAACCATGAGGACCCAAATTAAATACATATTGACCTTGTAGTTGACCAGACCCCAAATAAAACCATGAGGACACAAATTAAATACATGTTGACCTTGTAGTTGACCTGACCCCAAATAAAACCATGAGGACACAAATTAAATGCATGTTGACCTTGTAGTTGACCTGACCCCAAATAAAACCATGAGGACACATATTAAATACATGTTGACCTTGTAGTTGACCTGGCCCCAAATAAAACCACGAGGACACAAATTAAATACATATTGACCTTGTAGTTGACCTGGCCCCAAATAAAACCACGAGGACACAAATTAAATACATATTGACCTTGTAGTTGACCTGGCCCCAAATAAAACCACGAGGACACAAATTAAATACATATTGACCTTGTAGTTGACCTAACCCCGAATAAAACCACAAGGACACAAATTAAAAACATATTGACCTTGTAGTTGACCAAAACCATGAGGACACAAAATACATACATGTTGACCTTGTAGTTGACCAAAACCATGAGGACACAAAATACATAATGTTGACCTTGTAGTTGACCTGACCCCAAATAAAACCATGAGGACACAAATTAAATACATGTTCACCTTGTAGTTGACCTGACCCCAAATAAAACCATGAGGACAAATTAAATACATGTTGACCTTGTAGTTGACCAAAACCATGAGGACACAAAATAAATACATGTTCACCTTGTAGTTGACCTGACCCCAAACAAAACCATGAGGACACAAATTAAATACATGTTCACCTTGTAGTTGACCTGACCCCAAATAAAACCATGAGGACAAATTAAATACATGTTGACCTAGTAGTTGACCAAAACCATGAGGACACAAATTAAATACATGTTGAACTTGTAGTTGACCTGACCCCAAATAAAACCATGAGGACACAAATTAAATACATGTTCACCTTGTAGTTGACCTGACCCCAAATAAAACCATGAGGACACAAATTAAATACATGTTCACCTTGTAGTTGACCTGACCCCAAATAAAACAATGAGGACACAAATTAAATACATATTGACAATTGTAGTTGACCTGACCCCAAATAAAACCATGAGGACACAAATTAAATACATATTGACAATTGTAGTTGACCTGACCCCAAATAAAACCATGAGGACACAAATTAAATGCATGTTGACCAAAACCATGAGGACACAAATTAAATACATGTTGACCTTGTAGTTGACCTGACCCCAAATAAAACCATGAGGACACAAATTAAATGCATGTTGACCAAAACCATGAGGACACAAATTAAATACATGTTGACCTTGTAGTTGACCTGACCCCAAATAAAACCATGAGGACACAAATTAAATACATATTGACAATTGTAGTTGACCTGACCCCAAATAAAACCATGAGGACACAAATTAAATACATATTGACCTTGTAGTTGACCTGGCCCCAAATAAAACCATGAGGACACAAATTAAATACATATTGACCTTGTAGTTGACCTAACCCCAAATAAAACCATGAGGACACAAATTAAATACATGTTGACCTTGTAGTTGACCTGACCCCAAATAAAACCAAGAGGACACAAATTAAATACATATTGACCTTGTAGTTGACCAAAACCATGAGGACACACAATACATACATGTTGACTTTGTAGTTGACCAAAACCATGAGGACACAAAATACATAATGTTGACCTTGTAGTTGACCTGACCCCAAATAAAACCATGAGGATACAAATTAAATACATGTTCACCTTGTAGTTGACCTGACCCCAAATAAAACCATGAGGACAAATTAAATACATGTTGACCTTGTAGTTGACCAAAACCATGAGGACACAAATTAAATACATGTTGACCTTGTAGTTGACCTGACCCCAAATAAAACCATGAGGACACAAATTAAATACATGTTGACCTTGTAGTTGACCTGACCCCAAATAAAACCATGAGGACACAAATTAAATACATGTTGACCTTGTAGTTGACCAGACCCCAGATAAAACCATGAGGACACAAATTAAATACATATTGACCTTGTAGTTGACCTGACCCCAAATAAAACCATGAGGACACAAATTAAATACATGTTGACCTTGTAGTTGACCTGACCCCAAATAAAACCATGAGGACACAAATTAAATGCATGTTGACCAAAACCATGAGGACCCAAATTAAATACATGTTGACCTTGTAGTTGACCAGACCCCAGATAAAACCATGAGGACACAAATTAAATACATGTTGACCTTGTAGTTGACCTGACCCCAAATAAAACCATGAGGACACAAATTAAATACATGTTGACCTTGTAGTTGACCTGACCCCAAATAAAACCATGAGGACACAAATTAAATACATATTGACCTTGTAGTTGACCTGACCCTAAATAAAACCATGAGGACACAAATTAAATACATGTTGACCTTGTAGTTGACCTGACCCCAAATAAAACCATGAGGACACAAATTAAATACATGTTGACCTTGTAGTTTACCTGACCCCAAATAAAACCATGAGGACACAAATTAAATACATGTTGACCTTGTAGTTGACCTGACCCCAAATAAAACCATGAGGACACAAATTAAATACATGTTGACCTTGTAGTTTACCTGACCCCAAATAAAACCATGAGGACACAAATTAAATACATGTTGACCTTGTAGTTGACCAAACACACGGAAAAATTTAAGCATGCGGGGGCCATTTTGATATTTTTCATTTTCAAACCTTAACAAAATATATGTTTTTTTTTTAAACCTTTAGGGCTCCCTGGGACTATAATGGGTCTCAGTCATTAAACTGTTAAAAATAAATCAAATTATTTTTATTATTTTTATTTAACGCTTACAGTAAATCACTATATCAACTTGAGGTTGATATAAAGTAAAAAAAAATTTTTAAAAAAAGGGTTTCTGTCAAAGACAACTTTGTTTTTTATAGTAAAACTGAAATATGCAGTATTTAGTAATTAGAGCCTTAAAAGATCAATAATGCAGGACACCATTGATTTTAATTATTTCATATTTTTGAGTAATCAGTGAAAAGTTTATAATCCTACTAAATATATTTGGATCCAAAAGGTCCCCCACTCAAAGTGATACATTTTATTAGTTTTTTTTACTTTTAACACTTAAATTACGAGATAAACTTTCAGATATAGCGGTCGATTTTACGTTTGAACTATTATTTTGTTTGTATTATGCTCTTTGGTCAAATAAAACTTTGATGTTTTTTTTATGGCAACCACACAATAAATGCAATATTTTTTCCACATAAAACATTTTAAAGTGACATTTTTTAAGTAATAATTCATTGTAACAGGAGATTGTCTTTTTTTTTTTGAGCAATGGCAAAAAAAATACAAATAAACAAAGACAAAAGAAGAAAAAAAACAGCCTGCACGGCAGCTTTGTGTCAACATTGCAACTTTTTCTCGTTAGATTTCACCTCATTCCACTTTTTTTAAATGTTTTTTTAAATTTTTGCAATACTATAAATTTTGCAATTTTTGCAGAATGTGTGGGGGGCCGGTAAACGATTATCTGCGGGCCGCAAATGGCCCCCGGGCCGCACTTTGGACACCCCTGCCCTATAGAGACATTGACCTTGTAGATAAAAGGGTTATACTTTTATAGTGCTTTAATAATAATAATAATATTATTATTATGATTAATAATAATATTAATATTAATAATAATAATAATAATAAAATAAAATAAAATAATAATAAATTTGATTTAGTATAGCACTTTTCAAAGCACTCAAAGACACTTTACAGGAGAAAAAATTAAAATATGAAACAGTTTAAAGTAATAATATAAAATACAGGAAATATAAAAGCAGTACATTGTAAAATACATAATACAGGACAATTACAAGACACAGAACACTAATCACTGGTTAAAAGCAGATCTGAAAAGGTGTGTTTTGAGAAGGCTTTTGAAGGTGGGAAGGTCTGGGCAGTCACGGATGGGTTTGGAAAGAATGTTCCAGAGGGTGGGAGCAGCGATGGTTCTGAGTGGTGGGGAGAGGAGGTTGGCATCAGAGGAGCGGAGGCTGCGTGAAGGGGTATGGCGGTGAAGCAGGATGGTGAGGTAGCAGGGGATCTGGTTGTGGAGGGCTTTATGGGTGAGGAGGAGGAGGATTTTAAAGTGGATCCGGTGAGGAACGGGGAGCCAGTGCTTTTCTACCCTCAAGGAACTCAAAGCGCTTTGACACCATTTCCACATTCACACTGATGGCGGGAGCTGCCATGCAAGGCCCTAACCGCCACCCATCAGGAGCAAGAGTGAAGTGTCTTGCTCAAGGACACGACGCGGTTGGTAGAAAGGTGGGGATCGAACCAGAAATGACACAAACCAAACACTGACTTTGTAGAGGACAAAGACAAAAATATTGAAATCTATAAAAAGCAGCAACACACACCCCCACAATATAAAATGAGCAACTGTCACACCCCGCCTCAGGTGAAGGTAATGGAACCATTGTAAACCAGACTTCTAAACCAAGGATGGCAAAGCACGCAGTTGTAAGCACTTTGCATTTATTTAAACCCCAAAGTGTCAAAGGGTGAACAACAACAACAACAACAACAACAACACCCCGCCTCAGGTGAAGGTAATGTAACAATTGTAAACTGGACTTCCAAACCAAGGATGGCAAAGCACACAGTTGTAAACACTTTGCATTTATTTAAACCCCAAAGTGTCAAAAGGTGAACAACAACAACAAGAAACCAAGCACCATCTATGCCAGGGGTCACCAACGCGGTACCCGCGGGCACCAGGTAGCCCGTAAGGACCAGATGAGTAGCCCGCTGGCCTGTTCTAAAAAATATCTCAAATAGCAGCACTTACCAGTGAGCTGCCTCTATTTTTTTTAATTGTATTTATTTACTAGCAAGCTGGTCTCGCTTTGCCAGACATTTTTAATTCTAAGAGAGACAAAACTCAAATAGAATTTGAAAATCCAAGAAAATATTTTAAAGACTTGGTCTTCACTTGTTTAAATAAACTCATTAATTTTTTTAATTTGCTTCTTATAACTTTCAGAAAGACAATTTTAGAGAAAAAATACAACCTTAAAAATGATTTTAGGATTTTTAAACACATATACCTTTTTACCTTTTAAATTCCTTCCTCTTCTTTCCTGACAATTTAAATCAATGTTCAAGTAAATTTTTCTTTTTTATTGTAAAGAATAATAAATACATTTTAATTTAATTCTTCATTTTAGCTTCTGTTTTTTTCGACAAAGAATATTTGTGAAATATTTCTTCAAACTTATGATTAAAATTCAAAACTATTATTCTGGCAAATCTAAAAAATCTGTAGAATCAAATTTAAATCTTATTTCAAAGTCTTTTGAATTTCTTTTTAAATTTTTGTTCTGGAAAATCTAGAAGAAATAATGATTTGTCTTAGAAATATAGCTTGGTCCAATTTGTTATATATTCTAACAAAATGCAGATTGGATTTTAACCTATTTAAAACATGTCATCAAAATTCTAAAATTAATCTTAATCAGGAAAATTTACTAATGATGTTCCATAAATTCTATTTTTAATTTTTTCCAAAAAATTTGAATTAGCTAGTTTTTCTCTTTTTTTTCGGTTGAATTTTGAATTTTAAAGAGTCGAAATTAAAGATAAACTAGGTTTCAAAATTTAATTGTCATTTTTTTTTGTGTTTTCTCCTCTTTTAAACCGTTCAATTAAGTTTAAATATCATTAATTATTAATAATAACAGAGTTAAAGGTAAATTGAGCAAATTGGCTATTTCTGGCAATTTATTTAAGTGTGTATCAAACTGGTAGCCCTTCGCATTAATCAGTACCCAAGAAGTAGCTCTTGGTTTCAAAAAGGTTGGTGACCCCTGATCTATGCAGATGTTTGGTGATGCATGGAGACCTGAGCTCCTGGTCAGGACAGAGATCTTTTTGTAAATACACCATCACAAGTCCAGAAGTATTCACATAGTACTTCTACCACCCAGCTTTGGACAACCATAGTTGGGCCCAACTTGGGCCTAATCAGTGAGGGCAGGTGTGTTCACCTGCAGCAAACACTCAGCCCCACCTTGACTCTCTCAGCCAGCAGGTGAGAGCCATGGTGGTGAGTGACAGCTTGTCAACTGCATGTTTGTCACTGACTCCAGTGATTGAATGTGTGTTTGTTTGTTCATGTTGTGTTGCTAACACGTGTGCAGTGCGGGGTCAAACTGTCACAGCGACACAAACAAAGCAGCAAAAGCACACAATTGAACGCAGCAAAAGCACACATTTGAAAGCAGCAAAAGCACACAATTGAAAGCAGCAAAAGCACACATTTGAAAGCAGCAAAAGCACACATTTGAAAGCAGCAGAATGCAAGTGAAAAAGACAAAAGTATTACTCACTGTGAACAAAAAACGGTCCAGTCCGCCTCAGTGTTGAAAGAGCAATGACGAAGCACTGAAGGAGGGACTCAGGTGGAACTAAATAGGACTAATTAAACCGGGAACAGGTGTGCTGACGGGACATGGAGCAGGAAGTAAAGGTGCCGCAAATGACAGAGACCAAACAGGAAACAAAAGCACCAGAACAGGAAGTGATTTCAAACACAGGAAAACCCAAACATAACCAAACTGTCTGTAGCACTTCTGACACATGTCTATATATACATATATATACAGTGTATATATATATATATTTATAGATGTACTCATATACATATATATACATACTTTATATATATAGATATACTCATATACATATATATACATACTGTATATATATATACATGTACTCATATACATATATACTGTATATATATATATATATATAGATGTACATTGTACATTGTGAAGTAAATATTTTTAAACGCAGACACTTGAAGCATGTGGAAATGTTAAAAATGACATAAATAATGGTAACTTACATTTTCATCACCGTTGTTTAAAAAGTAGAGCTCTTTCTGACGAAAATGTTAGGACGAATCTTCCGCCATGATTGTTGTTATTTCTTCGTCTGTATGAGGCAGGCGTTGGCTGAAACAACGGCGCCCCCCCGCTGTTAGACTTGAGTACTGCATGTTTATCATGAATGCATCAACATTTTAAAAAGTCGTGCCAGCCTGCCTGCTCCAAAATAAATAATACATGAAATACCTCAGACTGCTAGAAAATAAATAATAAATGAAATACCTCAGAGACTGCTAGAAAATAAATGATAAATGAAATACCTCAGAGACTGCTAGAAAATAAATGATAAATGAAATACCTCAGAGACTGCTAGAAAATAAATGATAAATTAAATACCTCAGAGACTGCTACAAAATAAATAATAAATTAAATACCTCAGAGACTGCTAGAAAATAAATAATAAATTAAATACCTCAGAGACTGCTAGAAAATAAATAATAAATTAAATACATCAGAGACTGCTAGAAAATAAATAATAAATTAAATACCTCAGAGACTGCTAGAAAATAAATAATAAATGAAATACCTCAGAGACTGTTACAAAATAAATAATAAATTAAATACCTCAGAGACTGCTAGAAAATAAATAATAAATTAAATACCTCAGAGACTGCTACAAAATAAATAATAAATGAAATGCCTCAGAGAAAACAATTTAAATAACTGCCATAAACTTTAATAACAACATTCAATGTCAACACACTCCCCTTATAAATAGTACACTTTACATTGTACTTGAATCCACACATGTACAATTTGATTACATAAACGCGATGAAGGTTTTCCGTTCAATATTAAAACAACCAGATGATATTCTTAAAAAAAAAAGACATGATAACTTTTAGTATAATATAATAATGTTTACATATATACGTAAAAAGACACAAAAGCACATGACTTGTATGTAAACTCAATACTACGTCCTTTGTGTCCCGTTGTTATCTTTTGTCCTTCACTCCTCGGCTCTCCTTGAGGTCACGTAGTGCGTTGAGGAGAAACTCGTACCAAAAAAAAGTCAAACCCGTTGACAGCGCCGACTTCACCAGGCTGGGAGAGAGGCCTTTAGAGAAGCCTCGAACGCCCTCTTCTTTGGCAATGCGGACCACGCAGTCCGCCAAGCCCCGGTAGCGCCGCACCTACACATAAGAACCTTGGTTAAAGACATGTACCTCCCAACATTTGTCAACAATGTCATCTTGAAGGTTTATTGTATTGAAACATTCTTCATTATATCAAAGTGTGCAGTTAGGAGACAGCGTCAAAATAAATGGGACAAACATATTTAAAAGGACAGTATAAGTGAAAATGTGTAGTAATGCATTTTATACGACACCAGACTCAAAGATAGCTATATATTTGGCAGCCTAATAATTTTGCACCCATTACACTTTATATTACAAGATAAAACTTTCACTTTCTTTCCTAAAAAATTGAAGACCAAATTACAACGTCTGAGGTGATATATCATTGTGGATGGACTGACAGCATTATATTTGGACAACAGTCAAATTAAACATGCAGAATTTAATTTCAAATTAAATTATTCTAAATAATTAAAAAAAAATGTTAAAAGGGAAACTTTATTCCTGTATTCTCACATTGTGAATATAATCTAATGAATTCAAACATTAAATTGTAACTACAACTTTTGTGTCCAGTAAAATTAAAACTTGTATATGTATTTATATGCATGTATTTATATTTATATAGATATACATACATACATATGTATACATACATACATACATATGTATACATACATACATACATACATATGTATACATACATACATACATATGTATACATACATACATACATACATATGTATACATACATACATGCATAACTATATACATACATACATACATACATATGTATACAAACATACATACATATGTATACATACATACACATACATATGTGTACATACATACATACATATGTGTACATACATACATATGCATACATATGTATACATACATACATATGCATACATATGTATACATACATACATATGCATACATACATACATACATACATATGCATACATATGTATACATACATACATACATATGCATGCATATGTATACATGTATGTATGTATGTTTATATGTAAACATACATACATACCTACACATGTATATGTATACATACATATTTATTAATACATACATACGTACGTATACATACATACATACATATGTATACATACACACATACACATGCATGCATGTATGTATGTATGTATGTAAACATACATATATATGTAAACATATACATACATACATACATACATACATACATACATACATACATACATACATACATATGTATACATACACACATACATATGTATGTATGTATGTATGTAAACATACATATATATGTAAACATATACATACATACGATATGTATACATACACACATACATATGCATGTATGTAGGTATGTATGTATATATGTAAACATACATATATATGTAAACATACATACATACATATGTATACATACATAAATACATACATGTATACATACATACATACATACATACATATACATTCATACATACATGTATACATACATACATGTATACATTCATACATGTATACATGTATACATACATGTATACATGCATACATGTATACATACATACATTTTTTTACATACATAAATATTCATGTATGCATACATACATAAATATACATGTATGCATCCATACATAAATATACATACATCAATCAATCAATCAATCAATCAATGTTTATTTATATAGCCCTAAATCACAAGTGTCTCAAAGGGCTGCACAAGCCACAACGACATCCTCGGTACAGAGCCCACATACGGGCTATATGCATACATACATGTATGCATTATGTTTACATATATATTTATGTATGTATACATATGCATGCTTACATATGTATGTATTTTTACATATATATGTATGTATATGTTTACAAATACACATACATATGTATGTATGTATACATACACAATTAGGTGAACATTTAAAAAGATTAAAGCTGCAGAGTGTGTTTAGTTGAATAAGTGTGTTGTGTTATAAATGAATGAGGAGCTCACCTGTCCAAAGTGTACTCTGGCCTCCTCAAAACCTCCAACCTGGAGTCTTTTCTTACAGAGGTCAAAAGGATACGTGATTGTTTTGCTAATGACTCCCGCTCCACTCCCACAGATCAGACTCCTGAGGTTTTCTTGGACGTCGCGTGGAAAACAACAACAAACAACCGAAATCAATCAATGACCCCTAGTATAAATGTACCGTCGTATGACCTGCACTGACCTCCGGATTTCCCAGCAAAGGGGGGCGGAGTCAAAAGCCTTTTAAAGACGTTGTAGAAGAAGAACTGCAGGCCGGCGTAAGGAAAGACAGCGATGAGCGTGGGAGAGAGGCCGCGGTAGAACGTCAGCACTCCCTCTGTGCGCCACATTGTCCACACGGCGTGGGTCAGCTTCTTGTACACCTGTCGACACACACTCGGCTTTTACAGCATGATGAACACTCACCCATCAAATAGTGGCCTCCTTTCTAATAGACGCTGTGTCCAAACTTTCCTCCAGAAGGTCTTGTTTAAGTTAAAGTACCCGTGCAGTGTTTCCCACACATTCATTTATTCGTGGCGGCCCGCCACGAAAGAATTACGTCCGCCACAAATTTAAAAAACTAAGAAATTAAAAAAAAAAAAAAAAAATAAAATAATTTTTTTTTTTGTCCTGTCCAGCTTCTCAGGCAAATCATATAGTTGATGTAGATGCCCATATAGGCTGTTCAGATTTACTTTACAAAAGAGAAGTGTAGGATACTTCTCTTGTTGCCTTATTTGTATTTGACCACTACTGTTTTCTGTTTATTTGTTACTGACTGTGGCAGGACACCTCTGCCTCTGTTTCACTTTATGTTGCTGGTAAATAATATGGTTGTAGTAGTAGGCTAAAGTTAAATTATTTAGTATGCACTACTTAAAGGGGCAGAGCTTTAAGAGACCTTTTAGCTTTTATATTTTATAAGATATATTTTTTGTAAGAACCACAATTAATAAATATATTTCAGTGAATAACTTATTGTTCAAATCTGTACATAAATATGTACATAAAGTGTTGTAATTATATTGTAAAATGGATGGATGGATGGATGGATGGACGTTTAAAACAAAACTGTTATTATTTATTAGTAAGTATAAATTTTTTTAGCCTTTTTAGAGAAAATCATATAATTGTAGTAAATTATGCAAATTACTCGATGATGTCATGGCCACACCCATAGCCACACCCCCACCGCCACAGGTATCTTGGCAGTTTATGGGAAACACTGCCGTGATTGTCACACACACACTAGGTGTGGCGAAATTATTCTCTGCATTTGACCCATCACCCTGGATCACCCCCTGGGAGGTGAGGGGAGCAGTGAGCATCAGCGGTGGCCGCGCCCGGGAATCATTTTAGGTGATTTGACCCCCCAATTCCAACCCTTGACGCCGAGTGTCAAGCAGGGAGGTAATGGCTCCCATTTTTATAGTCTTTGGTATGACTCGGCCGGGGTTCGAACTCACGACCTACCGATCTCAGAGCGGACACTCTAACCACAAGGCCACTGATCTTTGTCCATGTGATGTCAGATGAAACAAAAATTGAGCTGTGAAAAACGTGACAATGGGAAAGTCAAAGAAACGCGGCACAGATCTGAAAAAACGAATCATTGACTTGAACGAGTCAGAAAAGTCACTTGGAGCCATTTCGAAAGCAGCTTAAGGTCCCAAGAGCAACTGTGCAGACAATTGTAAGTATAAAGTGCATGGCACAGTTTTGTCACTGCCACGATCAGGAAGAAAACGCCAGCTATCACCTGCTGCTGAGAGAAAATTGGTCAGAATGATCAAGAGTCAACCGAGAACCACCAAAAAGCAGGTCTGCAATGAATTGGAAGCTGCTGGAACACAAGTGTCAGTGTCCACAGTCAAGCGTGTTTTGCATCCGCATGGACTGAGAGGCTACCATGCAAGAAGGAAGCCCTTGCTCCGGAAGCGACACCTTAAGGCTCGTCTAAAGTTTGCTGCTGATCACATGGACGAAGAGAAGACCTTCTGGAGGAAATTTCTGTGGTCAGATGAAACAAAAATGGAGCTGTTTGGCCGCAATACCCAGCAATATGTTTAGAGGAGAAAAGGTGAGGCCTTTAATCCCAGGAACACTATACCTACCGTCAACCATGGTGGTGGTAGTATTATGCTCTGGGCCTGTTTTGCTGCTAACGGAACTGGTGCTTTACAGAGAGTAAATGAGACAATGAAAAAGGAGGATTACCTCCAAAATTCTTCAGGACAAACTAAAGTCATCAGCCCGGAGGTTGGGTCTTGGGCGCAGTTGGCAAATGACCCCAAACACACGTCAAAAGTGGTAAAGGAATGGCTAAATCAGGCTAGAATGAAGGTTTTAGAATGGCCTTCCCAAAGTCCTGACTTAAACGTGTGGACAATGCTGAAGAAACAAGTCCATGTCAGAAAACCAACACATTTAGCTGAGCTGCACCAATTTTGTCAAGAGGAGTGGTCAAAAATTCAAGCAGAAGCTTGTGGATGGCTACCAAAAGCGCCTTATTGCAGTGAAACTTGCCAAGGGACATGTAAGCAAATATTAACATTGCTGTATATACACTACCGTTCAAAAGTTTGGGGTCACCCAAACAATTTTGTGGAATAGCCTTCATTTCTAAGAACAAGAATAGACTGTCGAGTTTCAGATGAAAGTTCTCTTTTTCTGGCCATTTTGAGCGTTTAATTGACCCCACAAATGTGATGCTCCAGAAACTCAATCTGCTCAAAGGAAGGTCAGTTTTGTAGCTTCTGTAACGAGCTAAACTGTTTTCAGATGTGTGAACATGATTGCACAAGGGTTTTCTAATCATCAATTAGCCTTCTGAGCCAATGAGCAAACACATTGTACCATTAGAACACTGGAGTGATAGTTGCTGGAAATGGGCCTCTATACACCTATGTAGATATTGCACCAAAAACCAGACATTTGCAGCTAGAATAGTCATTTACCACATTAGCAATGTATAGAGTATATTTCTTTAAAGTTAAGACTAGTTTAAAGTTATCTTCATTGAAAAGTACAGTGCTTTTCCTTCAAAAATAAGGACATTTCAATGTGACCCCAAACTTTTAAACGGTAGTATATACTTTTGACCCAGCACATTTGTTCACATTTTCAGTAAACCCATAATAAATTCATAAAAGAACCAAACTTCATGAATGTTTTTTTGTGACCAACAAGTATGTGCTCCAATCACTCTATCACAACAAAATAAGAGTTGTAGAAATGATTGGAAACTCAAGACAGCCATGACATGATGTTCTTTACAAGTGTATGTCAACTTTTGACCACGACTGTACAGTATATAGCGCTTTTTCTCTAGTGGCTCAAAGCGCTTTACATAGTGAAACCCATGATCTAAGTTCAATTTAAACTAGTGTGGGTGGCCCTGGGAGCAGGTCTTGCCCAAGGACACAACCGCTGTGACTGGGATGGCGGAAGCGGGGATCGAACCCGGAACCCTCAAGTTGCTCTACCAAAAAAGACATGCCGCCCAATTAATTGCAAAGTGTGTTTCTTTCAATTCTTTGGTCCTGATTAAGTCTTCATGCGTGTGTTATTACAATTATAATCCTACCTGTAGAGGTATGACATTTTTACTGCTGTATTTATTTATTTTTCCTCATATTATAAATATTCTCTCAGAAATTAACACTTTATTCCAGTGAGTTACAACTTTTTTCTTGTCATTTTTTCTCCTAATTATGATAAAACATTTTGACATAAAACTTTGTTCTCACAAAAGTACAGAATTACCTTATTGTCAAAAAAATGATGAGTCCAATCTCATTATATTCTCATGTAATTTCAGTCATTATGGCATTTTTATTTTATGAATATTCTAGGGCTGCAACAACTAATCGATTAAAATCGATTATAAAAATAGTTGCCGATTAATTTAGTCATCGATTTGTTGGATCTATGCTATGCGCAGAGGCAATTTTTTTCATTATTTAAAAAAAAAAAATTCAATTTTATTTTAATTTTATTTTTTATAAACCTTTATTTATAAACTGCAACATGTACAAACAGCTGAGAAACAATAATCAAAATAAGTATGGTGCCAGTATGCTGGGGTTTTTTTCAATAAAATACTGTAAAGGATAGAAATGTAGTTTGTCTCTTTTATCCGATTATTAATCGATTAATCGAAGTGATAATCGACAGATTAATCGAAGTAATAATCGACAGATTAATTGATTATCAAATTAATCGTAAATTGCAGCCCTAGAATATTCTGACTTCAGCATCTTAAAATGCCAACTTTTCCTGTAAAATAACGACCAGTACGTCATTTTTATGTATGTATTATTATTTTGATCATATTTTTGTATGTTACGACTTTATTTTCATAAAATTTCAAATCAAATCTAGTAATTAGGACTTTATTCTGGTAAGATTGACACTTTATATAAAATTAAAACTACAGTAATTCCTCGTATATTGCTGTAAATTAATTCCAGAGCGTGGGGAATGAATTTCCGCAATGTAGAACTTAATTATAAATCGAATATTTCCATAGTTAGATTATTTTATTTTTTTTCTAAACCTGTTTAAGATCTTCTAAATATGATGTTTAACAATATGAGAGCCATCTAGATATGAAATAGAAAGTCAAAAATAGTAAACATAATAATAAGGAATAATACTGTACTGAATTTAGGGGCAATGGTCTCATCCAATGGCCAATAATACAATAGTATCCATATCTTTATTTTTTTTGGTTATTTACATGCTTGAAAATTGTACATTTAGGCTAAAAAATACATAGAATGTTTAAAAAAAAAATCTGCAAAAGAGTGAAGCCACAATAATATAATCCAGCTTTAATCAAATATTTGTTCTTTTTTTTTTCTTCATGATTTTATTATATTTTTCCCTTAAAATGAAATCTGATATTAGAACTACATTTTTATTTTAATATAGTACTTCAAAATTTGATCTCATAACTGTTGTAATATGAGGACTTTGTCATTAAATTATTTATTTTGTCCTCATATTATTATTTTACATTTTGAAATATATGTATAACATCCAACTATATAATGTTCTATAATTTATTTCTGAAGTCTGTCTTTAGTGTTATATAGTTTCAACTTTTTTACCATACAATTACAACATCCCTTACAATATTTCGACTTCTACTCATCCATCTTTTACCGCTTTTCCCTCGGGTTTAGCGGGGGGTGCTGGAGCCTATCCCAACTGCATTCGGGCGGAAGGCGGGGTACACCCTGGACAAGTCACCACCACATCGCAGGGCCAACACAGATAGACAGACAACATTCACACACCAGGGACCATTTAGTGTTGCCAATCAACCTATCCCCAGGTGCATGTCTTTGGAGGTGGGAGGAAGCCGGAGTACCCGGAGGGAACCCACGCAGAACATGCAAACTCGGCACAAAGACCCGGGGATCGAACCCGGGACCTTCTTATTGAGAGGCACACCATGTCGTCGCTTTATTGTTGTGAGTTCAAACCCCGGCCGAGTCATACCAAAGACTATAAAAATGGGAGGCATTACCTCCCTGCTTGGCACTCAGCATCAAGGGTTGGAATTGGGTGGTTAAATCACCAAAATGATTCACGGGCGCGGCCACCGCTGCTGCTCACTGCTCCCCTCACCTCACAGGGGGTGATCAACGGTGATGGGTCAAATGCAGAGAATCATTTCGCCACACCTAGTGTGTGCGTGACAATCATTGGTACTTTAACTTTATTGTTTCACTACTCCTTTGTTTCGCAGCTTTAATGATATGTGACAGCTTCTTACCTTGGGTTCGCCCTGAGCTGCAAAGCGCGTGCGCAGCGTGTCCAGAGGCTGACACACCACGGTAGCCGAGCAGGCGGCCAAGCCTCCGCACATGAAGTGCACTCCTGACGTCTGGCTGTCAAAGGGCGTCATGTCATGGACCACCCTTGTCAGACACTCAAAGCTGGCAAACTACAAAGTACAGGCAGACACATCGACTCATTTTAGAATATCGACACGTTTAAAAAAATAAATCTTCTTAAGATATACCATATTTTCCAGACTATTAGGCGCACTTAAAAAAAAAAAATTCTCAAAACTCGACAGCGCGCTTTATAACCGGATGCGCTTAATGCAGGGGTGTCCAAACTTTTTCCATTGAGGGCCGCACACGGAATAATTAAAGCATGCGGGGGCCATTTTGATATTTTTCATTTTCAAACCATAACAAAATATATAAAAAAAATTTAACCTTTAGGGCTCCCAGGAACCATAAAGGGTCTGTCATTAAAATGTTAAAAATAAGTCAAATAATTATTATTATTCTTTATTTAACGCTAACAGTAAATCTCTATATCAACTTCAGGTTGATATAAAGTTAAAAAAAAAAAAGTTTTTATGCCTTTTCTGTAGGGATGTCCGATAATGGCTTTTTGCCGATATCCGATATTCCAATATTGTCCAACTCTTTAATTACCGATACCGATATCAACCGATACCGATATCAACCGATATATGCAGTCGTGGAATTAACACATTATTATGCCTAATTTGGACAACCAGGTATGGTGAAGATAAGGTACTTTTTTTAAAAATGAATCAAGTCAAATAAGATAAATAAATTAAAAACATTTTCTTGAATAAAAAAGAAAGTACAACAATATAAAAACAGTTACATAGAAACTAGTAATTAATGAAAATTTGTAAAATTAACTGTTAAAGGTTAGTATTATTAGTGGACCAGCAGCACGCACAATTATGTGTGCTTACGGACTGTATCCCTTGCAGACTGTATTGATATATATTGATATATAATGTAGGAACCAGAATATTAATAACAGAAAGAAACAACCCTTTTGTGTGAATGAGTGTAAATGGGGGAGGGAGGTTTTTTGGGTTGGTGCACTAATTGTAAGTGTATCTTGTGTTTTTTATGTGGATTTAATTTAAAAAAAAAAAAAAAAAAAAAAAAAAAACGATACTGATAATAAAAAAACGATACCGATAATTTCCGATATTACATTTTAACGCATTTATCGGCCGATATTATCGGCAGACCGATAATATCGGCAGACCGATATTATCGGACATCTCTAGTTTTTATGCCTTTTCTGTCAAAGACAACTTGGTTTTTTATAGTAAAACTGAAATATTTAGTAATTAGAGCCCTAAAAGATCAACAATGCAAGACACCATTGATTTTAATTCTTTAATATTTTTGAGTAATCACAGTGAAAAGTTAAATAAAATCCCACTAAATATATTCGGGATCCAAAAGGTCCCCCACTCTTAAAGTGATACATTTTTATTATTTTTTTTTTTACTTTCAACACTTAAGTTACGAGATCAACCTCAGATATATCTGTCGATTTTACGTTTGAAATATTATTTTTTTTATGCTCTTTTGTCAAAGAAAACTTTGATATTTTTATATGGCAACCACACAACATATGCAATATTTTTTCTACATAAAACATTTTAAAGTGACATTTTTGAAGTAATTGGAGCCATGAATAGGTCAATAATTCATTATAACATAGATTTTTTGTCTTTTTTTTTTTTTTGAACAAGGGCAAAAAAAAGAAAAAGAAAGAAAGACAAAAGAAAATTAAAGCTACAAGCAGCGTTGGTCGGGTCCGCATTTTGGCAGGTGCTAGTCCTAGGTGTCCCAATACTTTTGTCCAGTGGTAGTCCTGAGCGAGACCTACATAGAGGTTTTTGTTTCGTGTCTCTACGATATTCGTACTGGGAGTTAGAGGAAGTTGTGTCTGTGGTTTTTTCCTAGGTGCTGCGGCACAGTGGTTCTTTTCTTTGAAGGCTCGTAAAATCAAAATCGTTGCACTTATTAAAACGCTTTCGCCAACTTTTAATCAGAAGGGTTCAATCTCTCTCCTGTAGCAGTTTGAAGCCAAGACGACAAACGCGCTCAGAGGAGATAATGTTTGATGTTTGGTGACCGCTTTTTTAAAAAAATTTGTTTTGAAGTGGGGATATCAAACTTCCTGTTGATTTTTGCTGAAGGATGTCAATCTATGAAATGTAGGTCTAAGTGAGACCTACGTAGAGGTTTTTTGTTTCATGTCTCTAAAACGTTCCTGCCGGAAGTTACAAGCAGTTTTGTCTGTGTTTTCCTCTGAGGAGCAGTTTTGTCTCTGTTTTATTCAAAAATTGCGCTAGAGCGCAATTTTGAGTTTTGGGTTTCGGTTTTTTTTTTTTAGATCGCAATTTCCACCAGTCCCGATGTGTGTAAAAATTTTGGTTAGTTTTGAAGTATTTTAAAGGGGTCAAATTACAGTTCAAAGAGGCAAAAATGAGTGTTTATAGTAAATTTTTGTGTTGAAGGGGAAATTGCCAACTTCCTGTTGGTTTTTGCCCGAGGATATGAAATTATGAATTGTAGGTCTAAGTGAGACCTACATACAGGCTTTTGTTTCATGTCTCTACAACCTTCCTAGTGGGAGTTACAGGCAGTTTGTTTTTGTTTTTTTCCTAGGGGGCGCTAGAGCGCAATTTTGATTTTTGGGGTTTGGTTTTTTTACTAAAGTGTGCTGTCCCAGTTTTTCTATGTGTGTATAACATTTGGTGAGTTTTGAAGCATGTTAAGGGGGGCAAAGTAGTGCGCAAAGCTACGGAATAATAATCAACCTTACAATTTCAATAGGTTCCTTTGTACCTGTATAAAGGACTCCCTGTGGGAGTCCTTTATACAGGGTACATGCGAACCCTAAAAAACTGCCTGCATGGCAGCTTTGTGTCAACATTGCAACTTTTTCTCATTAGCTTTCACCACATTCCACTTTTTTAAATGTTTTATTTTTTATTTTTGCAATACTATCAATTTTGCAATTTGTGAGGAATGTGTGGCGGGCCGGTAAACAATTAGCTACGGGCCGCAAATGGCCCCCAGGCCGCACTTTGGACACCCCTGGCTTAATGTAAGGAATAAGTTTGGTTGAGCTTACTCACCTCGAAGCTATTTTATTTGGTACATGGTGTAATTATAAGTGTGACCAGTAGATGGCAGTCACACATAAGTAATAAGTGTAGACAGCACAATGATGGCAGTCACACATAAGAGATACGTGTAGACTGCAATATGACTCAAGTAAACAACACCAACATTTTATATGCTCCATTGACAATATAGAACATTACACACGCAATATGTCTCAAGTAAACAACACCAATATTCTAAATCAGGGGTAGGGAACCTAAGGCTCTGGGGCCAGATGTGGCTCTTTTGATGACTGCATCAATCTTAGCTGACATTGCTTAACACGATAAGTAATGAATAATTCCGCTGGTAATCACAGTGTTAAAAATAACGTTCAAAATACAAAGCATTCTCATGCATTTCAATCCATCCATCCGTTTTTCTACCGCACCTGTTCAAGAGGTCGCATTAATGGTAAGAAGTACTTTATTTATTATCGGTTAGCTTCAGAATAACAATGTTATTAAAAATAATAAGGGACTTATTATTTTTAACAACATTGTCAAAATAATAAGGGACTTATTATACTGTGATGAGGTGGCGACTTGTCCAGGGTGTACCCCGCCTTCCGCCCGAATGCAGCTGAGATAGGCTCCAGCACCCCACGCGACCCCAAAAGGGACAAGCAGTAGAAAATGGATGGATGGATGGACTTATTACACTCTAAAAATGTTGGCTTAATTATTAAAAATGCACGCATTTAGTTGTATTAAGTGTTAAAAAATATTATAAATACATTTCAAAATATTTGGCTTTCATGGCTCTCTCAGCCAAAAACGTCCCCGACGTTCAATGTTCCATTGAAAATAAAGAACATTACACACGGCGCTCAAAAATTTAGCAAAATGTTTTACTACGACTTTGGTAAGCTATGAAACCGCACCGCTTGAATAATTGTCGGCGCATTAAACATAGGAATATTACTATGGTGTGTGTATAAGGTAAGACATTATCTGGCGTTTTGTTTTGCAATATTATGCAAAAGCAACTTTTCTTACCTTCTGGTACCTGCTGATCTGTATTTGGGATCTGCATAAGTCCGGAAAAATATTGCGTGTTTGCCTTTGTAGTCAACTTTGTAGTTGTTATGGGACATTCATCCTCCACTGATGCCATTTCTAATATAAAGTAGTGTAAAGTTCTTACTTATATCTATCAGTAAACTCACCATGAAAGCGTTAAAACATACCCATGAAAGCGTTAAAACATACCGGTGTAGTGAGTTGACATTATTCACCCAAGGAACTTTAGTTATTAGAGCAGGGGTGTCAAACTCATTTTAGATGGGGGGCCACATGGAGAGAAATCTACTCCCAAGTGGGCTGGACTGGTAAAATCACGGCACGATAACGTAAAAATAAAGACAACTTCAGATTGTTTTCTTTGTTTAAAAATAGAACAAGCACATTCTGAAAATGTACAAATCACAATGTTGATAGGATTTTTTTACACTTACATGTTGTGGTTAATATCAATCAATCAATCAATCAATCAATGTTTACCTATACAGCCCTAAATCACAGTACTCTATCTTTATCTTTATCTTTATCCTTAATTTAAAGGGGTAGGATTAAATAAGCTCTGCTTCTTCCTACTCCTTTTTGAACATGTTGAAAAGCGAAACTGGAAATTGTAACGTATCATTTTGTATGCTTGCATGTTCGAAATAAACTCAAACTCAACTCAACTTAATTGTCGTTATTTATACTTTCTGAATAAATGATGTGATAATGTTCATCAGTCAACTCATTGGTGTTAACTTTCAGTCTATCAAGATAAAAAAAATATCAAAATCAAATGACAGGATGTTATTTATGTAGTTTGCTAATTTTCCTCGACTGGCGCACTAACATCATGTGGTTTATTTATTTTTGTACATATGTAGCATCATCTACAAAGATACAAATAATTGCTATTGCGACATCCAGTGGACACATTCAGAACAGCAGTTTCTTTTATTAAAAAATGTCGACTCATTTTTATACTCATCCCGCGGGCCGGATAAAACCTGTTTGACATCCCTGCCTTAAAAGGTAAAAAAGATGGCATTTTTCCAAAGAGCTGCGTCATGAAAAGTTGACCCTGGCCTATGGTGCATTCACATTAAAGGCCTACTGAAAGCCACTACTAGCGACCACGCAGTCTGATAGTTTATATATCAATGATGAAATCTTAACATTGCAACACATGCCAATACGGCCGGGTTAACTTATAAAGTGCAATTTTAAATTTCCCGCTAAACTTCCGGTTCGAAACGCCTCTGAGGATGACGTATGCGTGTGACGTCAATCATTGAAACGGAAGTATTCGGACACCATTGAAGCCAATACGAAATAGCTCTGTTTTCATGTCATTATTCCACAGTATTCTGGACATCTGTGTTGGTGAATATGTTGCAATTTGTTCATTGCATTATGGAGAAAGAAGCTGAGCAAGCAAAGAAGAAAGTTGTCGGTGCGAAGCGTCTATTTTGCGAGGGAAGTCAGCAGCAACACGTACACAGCCGGCGCTTCTTTGTTTACATTCCCGAAAGATGCAGTCAAGATCGAAGAACTCGGACAACAGAGACTCTTACCAGGAGGACTTTGATTTGGATACACAGTTGCGATACCGTGAGTACACAGCTGCGCTTCCAAACATTTGATCGCTTGCTATAACTAGCTTGAGCTAGTAGCTAGGAGCTAGGAGCTAGCATTAGGATTAATTTGTGGCATATTAAGTATAAGCCTGGTTGAGTTGTGGCTAATAGAGTATATATATGTCTTGTGTTTATTTACTGTTGTAGTCATTCCCAGCTGAATATCAGGTCCCACCCGCGCGCTTCCAAACATTTGATTGCTTGCCCGTACGTGCGTGTCATGTACGTAACTTTGATTAAATATATAAGCTTTATGAACCTTGGGTTAGGTGAACGGTTCTTTGGCTGAGTGAGTGTGTGTGTTGTGCAGGTGTTTGAATTGTATTGGCGGTTTATATGGACGGGATCCCGTCCATATTACCCGCTCGAGCTATAACTAGCTCGAGCTAGTAGCTAGTAGCTAGGAGCTAGCATAACAAACACCTAGGTGTTTTTATGCGGGATTAATTTGTGGCATATTAAATATAAGCCTGGTTGTGTTGTGGCTAATAGAGTATATATATGTCTTGTGTTTATTTACTGTTGTAGTCATTCCCAGCTGAATATCAGGTCACCCCCGGCTCTCACAGGATCTTCCCTATCTGAATAGCTTCAACTCCCCACTAGTCCTTCACTTGCACTTTACTCATCCACAAATCTTTCTTCATCCTCGCTCAAATTAATGGGGAAATCGTCGCTTTCTCGGTCCGAATCTCTCTCACTTCATGCGGCCATCATTGTAAACAATAGGGAACTTTGCGTATATGTTCAACTGACTACGTCACGCTACTTCCGGTAGGGGCAAGCCTTTTTTTTTATCAGATACCAAAAGTTGCTATCTTTATCGTCGTTGTTCTATACTAAATCCTTTCAGCAAAAATATGGCAATATCGCGAAATGATCAAGTATGACACATAGAATAGATCTGCTATCCCCGTTTAAATTAAAAAAAATCATTTCAGTAGGCCTTTAAAGGACCCATAGCGTCCAGTTAGGCCTGGGTGATATAGACCAAAACTGATATCACGGTATTTTTAGGCCGAATCGCGGTATACGATATATATATCGGTATTTTAAACAAAACATGAAAATGGTCGGACGGTTTTTCACGGGACACATTTCCGGCGGATGAGGAGATGTTGCTCCGTTATTGATTGAAGTAAAGTCTGAATGACATTAAAACAGTTCGCTCCATAATCTATGAAGCCGCACCGCTTGATGTGCTTCAACATAGGAGTATTATTATGGTGTGTGTATAAGGTAAGACATATTATCTGGCGTTTTGTTTCGTAATATTATGCAAAAGCAACTTTTCTTACCTTCTGGTACCTGATGATCTGTATTTGGGATCTGCATAAATCTTGAAAAATTTTGCGCGTCCGCCTTTGTAGTCCGTGCCGACACCGTAGTCGATGAGTTTCTTCTTTTTCTCTACCTTCTTGTTATGTGACATTCATCTTCCACTGTTGCCATTTGTAATATAAAGTAGTGTAAAGTTCTTACTTATATCTGTCAGTAAACTCGCCATGAAAGCGCTAAAACATACCGGTGTAGTGAGTTTACATTATTCAACCAAGGAACTTTAGTTATTAGAGAGTTCTGGTCGGACGGTTTTTCACGAGACACATTTTGGGCGGATGAGGAGATGCTGCTCCGTTATTGATTGAAGTAAAGTCTGAATGTTATTAAAACAGTTAGCGCCATCTTTTGACACTTCTTCCATTCCCGTCCTTGCACGCTACACACCGCTACAACAAAGATGACGGGAGAAGACGCTGTCGAAGGTGAGCCACGTAAATAAAACCGCCCACAAAAGCGCCATCCTGAAGCGACTTGAAGATGATGTGTAAAACATCATCTATGCAACATTTTGACCAAAGAACCACCATTACATGTTATGTAGACCAGTGGTCCCCAACCTTTTTGTAGCTGCGACCGGTCAAACGCTTAAAAATTTGTCCCACGGGGGGGGTGTGAAATTTAAAAAAATATAATATAATTTTTTTTTTTTTTTTTTTTTATAAGAAATACAATCATGTGTGCTTACGGACTGTATCTCTGCAGACTGTATTGATCTATATTGATATCATGGCTTTTAAAACTGAGTGATAAACATCCTGCAATGGCGCCCCATAATACACCAGCTGTGAACCTGTTTTTATGTTTTTAAGTTTTTATATTTTATTTATTTATTTTTTATCGTGTTCTGTTTGTGTTGTGTTGTGTTTGCTCGGTTCTCGTATTATTTTTAACCTGCCCATTGTACAGCACTTTGGCTACCCCTGTGGTAATTTTAAATGTGCTTTATAAATAAAGTTGATTTGATTTGATTTGATTGATATATAATGTATATATTGTGTTTTTTATGTTGATTTAATTAAAAAAAAAATTAAAAAAAATCTTTTTTTTTTAATTTCTTGTGCGGCCCGGTACCAATCGGTCTGCGGACCAGTAGCGGGCTGCGGCCCGGTGGTTGGGGACCACTGATGTACACTACCGTTCAAAAGTTTGGGGTCACCAAACAATTTGTGGAATAGCCTTCATTTCTAAGAACAAGAATAGACTGTCGAGTTTCAGATGAAAGTTCTCTTTTCTGCCATTTTGAGCGTTTAATTGACCCCCACAAATGTGATGCTCCAGAAACTCAATCTGCTCAAAGGAAGGTCAGTTTTGTAGCTTCTGTAACGAGCTAAACTGTTTTCAGATGTATGAACATGATTGCACAAGGTTTTCTAATCATCAATTAGCCTTCTGAGCCAATGAGCTAACACATTGTACCATTAGAACACTGGAGTGATAGTTGCTGGAAATGGGCCTCTATACACCTATGTAGATATTGCACCAAAAGCCAGACATTTGCAGCTAGAATAGTCATTTACCACATTAGCAATGTATAGAGTGTATTTCTTTAAAGTTAAGACTAGTTTAAAGTTATCTTCATTGAAAGTACAGTGCTTTTCCTTAAAAAATAAGGACATTTCAATGTGACCCCAAACTTTTGAACGGTAGTGTAGACCACAAGGAAGTCTTTTACATTTAGAAAAAAATAATAATAATATGACTCCTTTAATGCGCCCTATAATCCGGTGCATTTTATATATGAAACAATATTAAAATAGACCATTCATCGCAGTGCGCCTTATAATCCGGTGCGCCCTATGGTCCGGAAAATACGGTACTTCAAAGTGCTTTATACTTTGTGTTCAAAGTGTACAGACCTTTACTAAAATATAGACTTTTGTCGAGGTTGGAACCCGTTATTAATGTTTACATTGTTTCTTTCTTGCTTCGATACACAAACGTTTCTAGTTACAAACCCCCAGCTCGGTGGCCTTGTGGTCAGAGTGTCCGCCCTGTGACTGGGAGGTCGTAAGTTCAAACCCCGGCCGAGTCATACCAAAGACTACAAAAGATGGTACCCATTACCTCCCTGCTAGGCACATTTATATGGTTACAAAAAAAGCAAGTAAACGATAATTAATGGCCAACACTTTAGGTTGAATTAACAAGAGGAAACATTTTCTATAGAGATGTCCGATAATATCGGCCTGCCGATATTATCGGACGATAAATGCCTTAAAATGTAATATCGGAAATTATCGGTATCGTTTTTTTTTATTATCGGTATCGTTTTTTTTTGTTTTTTTTTGTTTTTTTTAATTAAATCAACATAAAAAACACAAGATACACTTACAATTAGTGCACCAACCCAAAAAACCTCCCTCCCCCATTTACACTCATTCACACAAAAGGGTTGTTTCTTTCTGTTATTAATATTCTGGTTCCTACATTATATATCAATATATATCAATACAGTCTGCAAGGGATACAGTCCGTAAGCACACATGATTGTGCGTGCTGCTGGTCCACTAATAGTACTAACCTTTAACAGTTCATTTTACTAATTTTCATTCATTACTAGTTTCTATGTAACTGTTTTTATATTGTTGTGCTTTCTTTTTTATTCAAGAAAATGTTTTTAATTTATTTATCTTATTTTATTTAATTTTTAAAAAAAACAACCTTATCTTCACCATACCTGGTTGTCCAAATTAGGCATAATAATGTGTTAATTCCACGACTGTATATATCGGTATCGGTTGATATCGGTATCGGTAATTAAAGAGTTGGACAATATCGGAATATCGGATTTTGGCAAAAAGACAGTATCGGACATCCCTAGTTTACATTGTTTCTTTCTTGTTTCGATACACAAACGTTTCTAGTTACAAACCCCAGCTCGGTGGCCTTGTGGTCAGAGTGTCCGCCCTGAGACTGGGAGGTCGTGAGTTCAAACCCCGGCCGAGTCATACCAAAGACTACAAAAGATGGTACCCATTACCTCCCTGCTTGGCACATTTGTATGGTTACAAAAAAAGCAAGTAAACGATAATTAATGGCCAACACTTTAGGTTCAATTAACAAGAGGAAACATTTTCTACTGAACATTTAAGCAATATTTACTACACTAACCAACTAGAGATGTCCGATAATATCGGTCTGCCAATATTATCGGCCGATAAATGCGTTAAAATGTAATATCGGAAATTATCAGTATCGTTTTTTTTATTATCAGTATCGGGTTTTTTTTTTAATTAAATCCACATAAAAAACACAAGATACACTTACAATTAGTGCACCAACCCAAAAAACCTCCCTCCCCCATTTACACTCATTCACACAAAAGGGTTGTTTCTTTCTGTTATTAATATTCTGGTTCCTACATTATATATCAATATATATCAATACAGTCTGCAAGGGATACAGTCCGTAAGCACACATGATTGTGCGTGCTGCTGCTCCACTAATAGTACTAACCTTTAACAGTTAATTTTACTCATTTTCATTAATTACTAGTTTCTATGTAACTGTTTTTATATTGTTTTACTTTCTTTTGTATTCAAGAAAATGTTTTTAATTTATTTATCTTATTTTATTTAATTTTAAAAAAAACAACCTTATCTTCACCATACCTGGTTGTCCAAATTAGGCATAATAATGTGTTAATTCCACGACTGTATATATCGGTATCGGTTGATATCGGTATCGGTAATTAAAGAGTTGGACAATATTGGAATATCGGATATCGGAAAAAAGCCATTATCGGACATCCCTAGTTTACATTGTTTCTTTCTTGCTTCGATACACAAACGTTTCTAGTTACAAACCTCAGCTCGGTGGCCTTGTGGTCAGAGTGTCCGCCCTGAGACTGGGAGGTCGTGAGTTCAAACCCCGGCCGAGTCATACCAAAGACTACAAAAGATGGTACCCATTACCTCCCTGCTTAGCACATTTATATGGTTACAAAAAAAGCAAGTAAACGATAATTAATGGCCAACACTTTAGGTTGAATTAACAAGAGGAAACATTTTCTACTGAACATTTAAGCAATTTTCACTACACTAACCAACTAGAGATGTCCGATAATATCGGCAGACCGATATTATCGGCCGATAAATGCGTTAAAATGTAATATCGGGAATTATCGGTATCGGTTTTTTATTATCAGTATCGGGTTTTGTTTTTGTTTTTTTATTAAATCCACATAAAAAACACAAGATACACTTACAATTAGTGCACCAACCCAAAAAACCTCCCTCCCCCATTTACACTCATTCACACAAAAGGGTTGTTTCCTTCTGTTATTAATATTCTGGTTCCTACATTATATATCAATATATATCAATACAGTCTGCAAGGGATACAGTCCGTAAGCACACATGATTGTGCGTGCTGCTGGTCCACTAATAGTACTAACCTTTAACAGTTAATTTTACAAATTTTCATTAATTACTAGTTTCCATGTAACTGTTTTTATATTGTTTTACTTTCTTTTTTATTCAAGAAAATGTTTTTAATTTATTTATCTTATTTTATTTGATTCATTTTTTTAAAAAGTACCTTATCTTCACCATACCTGGTTGTCCAAATTAGGCATAATAATGTGTTAATTCCACGACTGTATATATCGGTTGATATCGGTATCGGTTGATATCGGTATCGGTAATTAAAGAGTTGGACAATATCGGCATATCGGATATCGGCAAAAAGCCATTATCGGACATCCCTATAACCAACATTTTAACAGTAGATTTACCTGCTTTAATGCGCCCTATAATGCATCTTATATATGAAAAAAGATTTTAAAAAATAGACAATTCATCGGCAGTGCGCCTTATAATCCGGTGCGCCCTATGGTCCGGAAAATACAGTACTATACCTGGACTGCTCCGTAGCAAATCGAAAGAAGCTGTGCAGGGACGTGGCCCTTCCAGAAGGCCCAGAGGCCTTCCTCTGTGTGAATGCAACGTGAGGCCTGAAATATTCCGCTGTACTTTCCTGTTGGCCCGGCAGTCGACAGACTCTCGATCTGCAGCTGCACAGCAAGGCAACACGTGAATATGACGTGCCTCCGGTCGAAAGCAGCTATTTTCTTATTATTACCTGGAATCGTATCTTGATGACATCGAGGGGGTTGATGATGGCCCGGGTGACCATCCCAGCGGCTGAGCCAGCCAGGGCTGCTTCCTCTGCGGCGAGGGGCGCCCCCTGTGCCCTGGGGTCATAGCCCACCATGTCTATAAGGCCTCTGGCACCTGTTAAAACTGGGAAATTATAATAAATCGTTATGAATAGAGATGTCCGATAATGGCTTTTTTGCCGATATCCGATGTTGTCCAACTCTTAATTACCGATTCCGATATCAACTGACAGCGATACATACAGTCGTGGAATTAACACATTATTATGCCTAATTTTGTTGTGATGCCCCGCTGGATGCATTAAACAATGTAACGAGGTTTTCCAAAATAAATCAACTCAAGTTATGGAAAAAAAAATGCCAACATGGCACTGCCATATTTATTATTGAAGTCACAAAGTGCTTTTTTTTTTTTTAACATGCCTCAAAACAGCAGCTTGGAATTTGGGACATGCTCTCCCTGAGAGAGCACGAGGAGGTTGAGGTGGGCGGGGTTGGCGGGGTTGAGGTGGGCGGGGGGGAGCGGAGGGTGTATATTGTAGCGTCCCAGAAGAGTTAGTGCTGCAAGGGGTTCTGGGTATTTGTTCTGTTGTGTTTATGTTGTGTTACGGTGCGGATGTTGTCCCGAAATGTGTTTGTCATTCTTGTTTGGTGTGGGTTCATAGTGTGGCGCATAATTGTAACAGTGTTAAAGTTGTTTATACAGACACCCTCAGTGTGACCTGTATGGCTGTTGACCAAATATGAATTGTATTCACTTGTGTGTGTGAAAAGCCGTAGATATTATGTGATTGGGCCGGTACGCAGAGGCAGTGCCTTTAAGGCAGGGGTCACCAACGCGGTGCCCGCGGGCACCAGGTAGCCCGTAAGGACCAGATGAGTAGCCCGCCGGCCTGTTCTAAAAATAGCTCAAATAGCAGCACTTACCAGTGAGCTGCCTCTATTTTTTAAATTGTATTTATTTACTAGCAAGCTGGTCTCGCTTTGCCCGACATTTTTAATTCTAAGAGAGACAAAACTCAAATAGAATTTGAAAATCCAAGAAAATATTTTAAAGACTTGGTCTTCACTTGTTTAAATAAATTCATTAATTGTTTTACTTTGCTTCTTATAACTTTCAGAAAGACAATTTTAGAGAAAAAATACAACCTTAAAAATGATTTTAGGATTTTTAAACACATATACCTTTTTACCTTTTAAATTCCTTCCTCTTCTTTCCTGACAATTTAAATCAATGTTCAAGTAAATGTATTTTTTTTAATGTAAAGAATAATAAATAAATTTTGATTTAATTCTTCATTTTAGCTTCTGTTTTTTCGACAAAGAATATTTGTGAAATATTTCTTCAAACTTATTATGATTAAAATTCAAAAAAATTATTCTGGCAAATCTAGAAAATCTGTAGAATCAAATTTAAATCTTATTTCAAAATCTTTTGAATTTATTTTAAAATTTTTGTTCTGGAAAATCTAGAAGAAATAATGATTTGTCTTTGTTAGAAATATAGCTTGGTCCAATTTGTTGTATATTCTAACAAAGTGTAGATTGGATTTTAACCTATTTAATCAAAATTCTAAAATTATCTTAATCAGGAAAAATTACTAATGATGTTCCATACATTATTTTTTTAAGTTTTTCTCTTCTTTTTTTCGGTTGAATTTTGAATTTTAAAGAGTCGAAATTGAAGATAAACTATGTTTCAAAATTTAATTGTCATTTTTTTCGTGTTTTCTCCTCTTTTAAACCGTTCAATTAAGTGTAAATATCATTAATTATTAATAATAATAACATAGAGTTAAAGGTAAATTGAGCAAATTGGCTATTTCTGGCAATTTATTTAAGTGTGTATCAAACTGGTAGCCCTTCGCATTAATCAGTACCCAAGAAGTAGCTCTTGGTTTCAAAAAGGTTGGTGACCCCTGCTTTAAGGTTTATTGGCGCGCTCTTTACTTCTCCCTACGTCCGTGTACACAGCGGCGTTTTAAAAAGACATACATTTTACTTTTTGAAACCGATACCGATAATTTCCGATATTACATTTTAAAGCATTTATTCGGCCGATATTATCAGACATCCCTAGTTATGAACATGCAATATGATTAAGTTGCTCAGAGTTTAAAAAAAGTAAGTTGTGCTTTATATTTAGCAAATAAAAGTACACAAGAAAAACATGATTAAGAAAACGTTGCACTGTATATACAGTTGCGGTGAAAAGTTTGCATACACTTGTAAAGAACATAATGTCGTGGCTGTCTTGAGTTTCCAATCATTTCTACAACTCTTATTTTTTTTGTGATAGAGTGATTGGAGCACATACTTGTTGGTCACAAAAAACATTCATGAAGTTTGCTTCTTTTATGAATTTATTATGGGTCTACTGAAAATGTGAGCAAATGTGCTGGGTCAAAAGTATACATACAGCAATGTTAATATTTGGTTACATGTCCCTTGGCAAGTTTCACTGCAATAAGGCGCCTTTGGTAGCCATCCACAAGCTTCTGCTTGAATTAGAGATGTCCAATAATATCGGACTACCGATATTATCGGCCGATAAATGCTTTAAAATGTAATATCGGAAATTATCGGTTTCAAAAAGTAAAATGTATGACTTTTTAAAACGCCGCTGTGTACACGGACGTAGGGAGAAGTACAGAGCGCCTATAAACCTTAAAGGCACTGCCTTTGCGTGTCGACCCAGTCACATAATATCTACAGCTTTTCACACACACAAGTGAATGCAAGTCATACTTGGTCAACAGCCATACAGGTCACACTGAGGGTGACCGTATAAACAACTTTAACACTGTTACAAATATGCGCCACACTGTGAACCCACACCAAACAAGAATGACAAACACATTTCGGGAGAACATCCGCACCGTAACACAACATAAACACAACAGAACAAATACCCGGAACCCCTTGCAGCACTAACTCTTCCGGGACGCTACAATATACACCCCCTGCTGCCCCCTACCCCTAAACCCCGCCCACCTCAACCTCCTCATGCTCTCTCAGGGAGAGCATGTCCCAAATTCCAAGCTGCTGTTTTGAGGTATGTTAAAAAAAATAATGCACTTTGTGACTTCAATAATAAATATGGCAGTGCCATGTTGCCATTTTTTTCCCCATAACTTGAGTTGATTTATTTTGGAAAACCTTGTTACATTGTTTAATGCATCCAGCGGGGCATCACAACAAAATTAGGCATAATAATGTGTTAATTGGGGGTTAAATCACCAAAATGATTCCCGGGTGCGGCGCCGCTGCTGCCCACTGCTCCCCAAGGGGATGGGTCAAATGCAGAGGACAAATTTCACCACACCTAGTGTGTGTGTGACAATCATTGGTACTTTAACTTTAACTTAACTTAACTTTAATTCCACGACTGTATGTATCGGTATCGGTTGATATCGGAATCGGTAATTAAGAGTTGGACAATATCGGAATATCGGATATTGGCAAAAAAGCCATTATCGGACAGCTCTAGGTTTAATTTTTAACCACTCCTCTTGACAAAATTGGTGCAGTTCAGCTAAATGTGTTGGTTTTCTGACATGGACTTGTTTCTTCAGCATTGTCCACACGTTTTAAGTCAGGACTTTGGGAAGGCCATTCTAAAACCTTAATTCTAGCCTGATTTAGCCATTCCTTTACTACATTTGACGTGTGTTTGGGGTCATTGTCCTGTTGGAACACCCAACTGCGCCCAAGACCCAACCTCCGGGTTGATGATTTTAGGTCGTCCTGAAGAATTTGGAGGTAATCCTCCATTTTCATTGTCCCATTTACACTCTGTAAAGCACCAGTTGCATTGGCAGCAAAACAGGCCCAGAGCATAATACTACCACCACCATGCTTGACGGTAGGGATGGTGTTCCTGGGATTAAAGGCCTCACCTTTTCTCCTCCAAACGTATTGCTGGGTATTGTGGCCAAACAGCTCAATTTTTGTTTCATCTGACCACAGAACTTTCCTCCAGAAGGTCTTATCTTTGTCCATGTGAAAAAATTCAAGCAGAAGCTTGTGGATGGCTACCAAAAGTGCCTTATTGCAGTGAAACTTGCCAAGGGACATGTAAGTAAATATTAACATTGCTGTATGTATACTTTTGACCCAGCAGATTTGCTCACATTTTCAGTAGCCCCATAATAAATTCATAAAAGAACCAAACTTCATGAATGTTTTTATGTGACCAACAAGTATGTGCTCCAATCACTCTATCACAAAAAAAATAAGAGTTGTAGAAAATGACTGGAAACTCAAGACAGCCATGACATTATGTTCTTTACTTTTGACCACGACTGTAGATAAAGAATGCTATTACAGGTCAATTTTTCGGATCTCAATGTTGTTAGTGCGAAAATGCAGATGAAAGTTCCCATTCTGCAAATGTCTCAAAGTAAATTGTAGAGTATATTACAGACAAAGGATGTAATTGTAATGTCATTCATTAGTGCTGTCATGTGCTCAACTAGCATGTCAACAAACCCTAGAGGGCACGTTGTAGGACTAAGCTCACAACAGCTCGCTAAAGACGAAGGAGTCGACTTACCTAAATGTATCGTCCTTTTTCAAATACTTATTCCAGCCTGTACATAGAATGTAAAAGTTAAATCCCCCATAACAAGTTAAATTATCCGGCATTGAGCGACGCATCTGCTTCCGGGTGCTGCCCCTGTCTACTTCTTCTACCAGCGCAGTTGACCAATGATTACAACGGTACAATACCGCCACTGGTGGATGAAAGTGGTCATTACATCAAGTATTGTATAGTTGAATTTGAGTTTATTTGGAACATGCCTGCATACAACATGATACGTCACAATTTCCAGTTTCTCTGTTCAACATGTTGGAAAAGGAGTAGGAAGAAGCAGAGCTTATTTAATCCTACCCCTTTTCCTTTACATAGCAGTTGCTAACACTTTTGTTCACTTCCTGTTCTCAATTTATTCACAATATACTCCGTAAGTAGAGATGCCGATGAATGCTTTAAAAAAATGTAATATCGTAAATTATCGGTATCGTTTTTTTATTATCGGTATCGTTTTTGGTTTTTTTGGTTTTTGTTTTTTTTAAATCAACTTAAAAAACACAAGATACACTTACAATTAGTGCACCAACCCAAAAAACCTCCCTCCCCCATTTACTTACACTCATTCACACAAAAGGGTTGTTTCTTTCTGGTTCCTACATTATATATCAATATATATCAATACAGTCTGCAAGGGATACAGTCCGTAAGCACACATGATTGTGCGTGCTGCTGATCCACTAATAGTACTAACCTTTAACAGTTGATTTTACTCATTTTCATTAATTACTAGTTTCTATGTAACTGTTTTTATATTGTTTTACTTTCTTTTTTATTCAAGAAAATGTTTTTAATTTATTTATCTTATTTTATTTTATTAATTTTTTTATCTTCACCATACCTGGTTTTCCAAATTAGGCATAATAATGTGTTAATTCCACGACTGTATATATCGGTATCGGTTTATATCGGTATCGGTTGATATCGGTTTCGGTAATTAAGAGTTGGACAATATCGGAATATCGGATATCGGCAAAAAAGCCATTATCGGACATCCCTATCCATAAGTAATAAATAACAATAAAAATAAATAAATACTAGGTGAAGTAAGTTATATTTCATATGGTGAGATGAGTATTATTATCTAAAAAATGAATGGATGGATAAAATAAATTCAGAATGTTTCTTATGGTTCTTTTTCATTACTTTTTCATAACATGGTCACTACTGCCTAGTTTCTCTTGTTATATTCTTTTTTTACTGTTAGATTTGTATTCTCATTGTTGCTTTTTATTTGTATTCTTATTGTAATATTTTTCTATTTGTCTTCCATTTATACCCCCATTATTTACTTTTTACCATTTAAATTCGATCTCAATTCTGTACACTGCTGCTGGAATTTTAATTTTCTTGAGGGAATTCTCCTGAAGGAATCAATAAAGTGCTATCTATCTATCTATCTTCTTCTTTGTACTTTGTAAACACTTTAAGTTTGAAGAGTTTCTTGAAGTGGATATTAGTACATTGTTTGATTTCTTTGTTTAATCCATTCCATCATTTAATTCCACATACTGATATACTGAAGGTCTTAAGTGTTGTACGTGCGTACAAATGTTTTAAATTAAATTTTTCTCTAAGAATTATATTTCTCCTCTTTTGTTGAGAAGAATTGTTGTATATTCTTGGGTAGCAGATTATAGTTTGCTTTCTGTATAATTTTAGCTGTTTGCAAATTCACTATGTCGTGGAATTTCAGTATTTTCGATTCAATGAATAAAGGGTTTGTATGTTCTCTATATCCAACATCATGTATTATTCCAACTGATCTTTTTTGTAACACTGTTAATGAATGAAGTGTACTTTTGTAGTTATTTCCCCATATTTCTGCACAATACCTCAGATATGGTAACACTAGCGAGCAGTAGATTGGATAAACTTCTAGAATGCTGTCGCAAATATTTTATTGGACTGCATTAGAATTTCGATTAATCGGTTGAATGAAATAAGAAATCATATTGCAACCTATTTTTATGGACTTGCCTCTTTGTGATGTTACATTCCTGTTATAAGCTGTTATACAGTAAATGTCTTGAGCTCTTATTTTGAAGGCGCTAAGAGCGGAAGGGGTGGAGCGGAGTTTTGAAAACAAACGAAATAAAGTGGTCCTTGTGTAAAACTGGAGCCTCCGTGTTTGTTATTTTGTAGTTGCATACCGTACAGGCGACATATATAAACCCTCGGTTACAATATCATGGTAGAAAACACAAAAAAATGCTCCCTCCAGCCACAAGATGGTGACCGAGATTCCAACCATCCATAGGCAGGGAACTCTCTTGTCGTAATAGTGACTCTTTGAATGGATGAAGGGGTCCTTACATCAAGTATTGTATAGTGGTTTACGTAAAGAAGGCCATCAAAAATATTGTATTAGACTTATCTTGACTGGACGTAATTAATCAGTTGAATTAAACAAGAAACCAAGAAAGAAAAAAACACAAAAAATGTTTCCTCCGGCCACAAGACGGCGACCGAGATTCCAACCATCCATAGGCAGGTAACTATCATGCCGTAATAGTGACTACTTTTGAGTGGATGAAGGGGTCCTTACATCAAGTATTGTATAGTGGTTTACGTCTAGAATGCTGTCAAAAATACTTTACTGGACTCATCTTGACTGAACGTATTAATCAGTTGAATGAATTAAGAAATCATATCAAGAAAGAAAACACAAAAAAAAATTCCCTCCGGCCGCAAGACGGCGACCGAGATTCCAACCATCCATAGGCAGGGAACTGTCATGCCGTAATAGTGACTCTTTGAGTGGGTGAAGGGGGTCCTTACATCAAGTATTGTATAGTGGTATACGTAAAGAAGGCGTCGAAAATATTGTATTGGACTTATCTTGACTGAACGTAATTAATCAGTTGAATTAAACAAGAAACCAAGAAAGAAAGAAAACACAAAAATGTTTCCCTCCGGCCACAAGACGGCGACCGAGATTCCAACCATCCATAGGCAGGGAATTATCATGCCGTAATAGTGACTCTTTGAGTGGATGAAGGGGGTCCTTACATCAAGTATTGTATAGTGGTTTACGTCTAGAATGCTGTCAAAAATATTTTATTGGACTCATCTTGACTGAACGTAATTAATCAGTTGAATGAATTAAGAAATCATATCAAGAAAGAAAACACAAAAAAATGTTCCCTCCGGCCACAAGACGGCGACCGAGATTCCAACCATCCATAGACAGGGAACTATCATGCGTAATAGTGACTCTTTGAGTGGATGAAGGGGGTCCTAACCTTACATCAAGTATTGTATAGTGGTTTACGTCTAAAATGCTGTCAAATATATTTTATTGGACTCATCTTGACTGAACGTATTAATCAGTTGAATGAATTAAGAAATTATATCAAGAAAGAAAACACAAAAAAATGTTACCTCCGGCCACAAGACGGCGACCGAGATTCCAACCATCCATAGGCAGGGAATTATCTTGCCGTAATAGCGAGTCTTTGGTATTTACTACCTGCCTGGGTGGAGTGTTGATGCAAAGTATCGTCACGAAATAAGGAATATTCTCGTAACATTCATCTAAACGTAAGGATTATTTATTTTGAGGTAGCGTTCAGGTTTTTCCCCAATAATTGATTATGGTTGTTTTTTTTTAGACAGGCGTTCCTTCCGCGTGCCTAAATCCGAACTCCGAGTTTCTCCGAAGTAAAACAGCTACACTCGCTAGCGTCACCAATTTGGATCAACATTGGATTTAATTTCAAGTAAGTGCCACCAATTGTATTAACTAAGCTTTTTAAATTGCCGAATTAGTTTTTTGAGGGTTGTGTTAATGTGTCAACGTGTAATGTGCGGCGACGTTTGTGCGACCTGTTTGCCCATGTAATCCCTCCAGTGTGGGGCAGACAATTTTGATGACAACACAAGATTGACAGCTATTGTTGACTCTCAAAACACTGCGGCTCTGTTGTTCCAACAGGAGTTTGCAATTGTACAATCTAACATTATGTTCATTGTAGCGTGGCAGACCTCCAGAGTATTTTCGGTGTTTCCTGTGGCTATGGAGAACCCCCCAGAGGACTACAAGATCCAGTCCTTTGACATGCAAACGCAGACGTTGCTCAAAACAGCCTTGAAAGGTGAGACTGTTGTGAATTCCAAAGCGTAACGGCACATAAACCGCACTTCGGCACGTGTTCATCTTCCAGATCCGGGCTCGGTGAATCTGGAGAAGGTGTCCAGCATCATTGTGGATCAGTCTTTGAAGGACCAGGTTTTCAGTCGAGAGGCCGGACGCATCTGCTACACCATTGTGCAGGTCTCTACCGTGTTTGAAGATATATATATACGCCATCGTTCCGCTATGGCACGCCGTACGTCGGATGCGAAGCTGCAATCACAAATTCCCTACCGTTTGAGTTCACTTGAGCAGTGCTAGCCAATGAGCTAAAAGTCACAGGCTGTCGGCTCACTGCCTGTGCGATTTAAACAACTTATTATTGCACGGTCACATTAGCTGGCATTTGTTACATCTGTTCATCTACGACGCTTGCTCAAATAGTGGTTTAGGGGTATGTACTGTATTGTACAAAACCCAAAACCAGTGAAGTTGGCACGTTATGTAAATGGTAAATAAAAACAATACAATGATTTACAAATCCTTTTCAACTTATATTCAATTGAATAGACTGCAAAGACAAGATATTTAATGTTCCAACTGAGAAACTTATTTATTTTTGCAAATAATCATTAACTTAGAATTTAATGGCAGCAACACATTGCAAAAAAGTTGCATTTTTACCACTGTGTTACATGGCCTTTCCTTTTAACAACACTCAGTAAACGTTTGGGAACTGAGGAGACACATTTTTGAAGATTTTCAGGTGGAATTATTTCCCATTCTTGCTTGATGTACAGCTTAAGTTGTTCAACAGTCCGGGGGTCTCCCTTGTGGTATTTTAGGCTTCATAATGTGCCACACATTTTCAATGGGAGACAGGTCTGGACTACAGGCAGGCCAGTCTAGTACCCGCACTCTTTTACTATGAAACCACGCTGTTGTAACACGTGGCTTGGCATTGTCTTGCTGAAATAAGCAGGGGCGTCCATGGTAACAACATATGTTGCTCCAAAACCTGTATGTACCTTTCAGCATTAATGGTGCCTTCACAGATGTGTAAATTACCCATGTCTTGGGCACTAATACACACCCATACCATCACACATGCTGGCTTTTAAACTTTGCACCTACAACAATCCGGAGGGTCCTTTTCCTCTTTGGTCCGGAGGACACAACGTCCACAGTTTCCAAAAACTATTTGAAATGTGGACTCGTCAGACCACAGAACACTTTTCCACTTTGCATCAGTCCATCTTAGATGAGCTCGGGCCCAGCGAAGCCGGCGGCGTTTCTGGGTGTTGTTGATAAATGGCTTTCGCTTTGCATAGTAGAGTTTTAACTTGCACTTACAGATGTAGCTACAAGCTGTAGTTACTGACAATGGTTTTCTGAAGTGTTCCTGAGCCCATGTGGTGATATCCTTTACACACGGATGCCGCTTTTTAATGCACTACCGCCTGAGGGATCGAAGGTCACAGGCATTCAATGTTAACGTGCAGTGATTTCTCCAGATTCTCTGAACCCTTTGATGATATTACGGACCGTAGATGGTGAAATCCCTAAATTCCTTGCAATAGCTGGTTGAGAAATGTTGTTCTTAAACTGTTGGACAATTTGCCCACGCATTTGTTGACAAAGAGGCGACCCTCGCCCCATCCTTGTTTGTGAATGACTGAGCATTTCACGGAAGCTGCTTTTGTACCCAATCATGGCACCCACCTGTTCCCAATTAGCCTGTTCACCAGTGGGATGTTCCAAATAAGTGTTTGATGAGCATTCCTCAACTCTCTGTCTTTTTTGCCACTTGTGCCAGCTTTTTTTTGAAACATGTTGCAGGCATCAAAAAATAAAGTTTCTCAGTTGGAAAATTAAGTATCTTGTCTTTGCGGTCTATTCAATTGAATATACGTTGAAAAGGATTTGCAAATCATTGTATTCTGTTTTTATTTACCATTTACACAACGTGCCAACTTCACTGGTTTTGGGTTTCGTACATACACAGTGTAATATACAAATACATTGTAATATGTACAGTACACAACTTAGAAGCATAATTTAGAACAAAAATAACATTTACTCTGTGTAATTTTTATTAAACACTGTTATTAAAAGAGATAAATCCATATACTGCATGAATTACTTTATTTAGGGTGAGGTTTTTATTTGTTCAAATGCATTGCCATGGTAATTGTTAGTGGTGATTATTCAAATCTGACTCTCTGGTTACAGGCGGAGGCCAAGCAAAATAACGGAAACGTGTTCCGGAGAAGCCTGCTGAACCGCCTCCAGCAGGAGTTCAAGGAGCGTGAGGAGACCAGAGCTCGGTCCCTGCAGGAGTGGATCTGTTTTGTGACCTTCATCTGTAACATCTATGACTACCTCAAAGTAAGGAATATTTAGCACTGTACTACTAACTGTAGTGCAGTATACAGGTACCAAAATATTGCTGTCATGTTTCTGATGCTCAGGTGAACAACATGCCCATGGTGGCTCTGGTCCTTCCCGTCTACGACTGTCTGATGAGGTTGGCGCAACCGGATGCTTTAATGAATGAAGAGGAGGTAAAGAAGAATGTATTTTGTTTTAAGATATTTCCCTATGATGCCCGATAGAGCATGTGTCAAACTCAAGGCCCGGGGGCCACATCTGGCCCGCCCCATTATTATTTGTGGCCCGCGATTGCCTGGAAAGAATGTGCATCAACTTTATCTTTATAGATTAATGTATCTACATTTTGACATAAAAAAGCATGAAGGCATGCAAATGCTGCTCTTAACTCAATATTGTTTGATGCAACAAGAAAGGGATTTAATACGGCCCCATTCCTGGGTGGATCTCGCATGAGAGGAAGAGGAGGGGTTTACACATTTTGCAATGCCGCCTGTGGAAAATGAGCTAAAGCTCCACTCTGCATAGCAACTGACGCTGTGGTCAAAGTTGGAACGGCGGCTAAAGTAGATAGTGCACTGGGGATGATGCTCGAAACCGGTTTTCCCGGTTGTTCGATAAGAAAAGAACAGTCCTCGGACTCGAATCCCTTTTTGAGAACCGGTTCCCGTTATCGAGACAACTATAGTAAAGAAAAAGAGTTGGTTCTTTATTCGAATCCCTTCCCACAGGAAATGCCCTGTGGGACGCAATATTATGCCCATTTGATTGTAGACTCTTACTGACACCTTGTGGCGATATGAAAATACTACGCGTCAATAGTTTGGGCACTTCCGGGTTGGCGAGTCAGTTCAGTTCATGAGAAGTAGACAAGTTGTGTTAGCTCCTACAAGCCTTGGAAAAGATAAGTCTGTAAGTAAACTGTTTAACTTGTTTATATAACTCAATATTAAGGTGGAAAGTGTTTCAATTTGATAGTAAGATGTCTATTGAAAAACGATTTTTGTGCACTGTTTCAATTAATGTTTTGAGGACTTTAAAATGGCTGCCAGTCGTGTATTTCTACCATCGAAATAGTTTCAACACTCAGAAGTATTTGTTTGATTATAGTACTGTATATTTGTGTGAAGCTAATATTTACATATTGTGTATTACATTTCAGTATGTTAATTGAATCACATAGTTTATACATTTGTCATTGTGTGTATTTCAGTTTAAAAAAATAAAAAATAACAGTCCAGTGCAAGACAAAAGTAAAGATAGGAAAAGACAAAGCAAGATCAACAACAATGAAGAGCCTAAATCAGACCTGGGCATTGTACGGCCCGCGGGCCGCATCCGGCCCTTTGCGCATCCCTGTCCGGCCCGCGTGAGGCCAACCAAAAATTTCAAAATAAATTTCAAAAAGTATCTATGTCGAGTGTGCAATACAACGGTGCTGCTTTTGTTTTGAAAAGCGTTATTTGTATTACTTCCGTGTGGACGTATGCGCGTGTGCGATTGTGAGTGAATTGAACGGCGCAATAACAAATTACAAAATAAAGTTTAAAAAACATCTATGTCATGCGCGCAATACAACTGTGCTGCTTTTATTTTGAAATGTGTTATTCATGCCATATGTCCGGGGGGAACCTGTGAGTGCAGGTGCACAGCGACAAGTGATGAGACGCTAAAAAAAGAAAAGTTGATGACGAATGGCGTGTTTTGGACTGCCAAGTATTTCTTTACATAAATTAATGGTAAAGCCGTGTGCTTAATTTGTGGTACACAGCTTGCTGTGTTTAAAGAATATCATTTTAATCGCCACTACACGAAGAAACACGAGGGAAAATACCGGAATGTGTCTGATGAAGCGCGCGCAAGGGAGGCTGATGCGTTGATGGTAAAACTGCAAACCCAACAAGGACTTTGTGCCATATTTCACACCCCCAGAGATGCAGCCGTCAGGACAAGTTTCGTCATTTCTCACAAAAGCGCCAGAAAAAGTAAGGCGTTTTCTGACGGAGAGTTTATTAAGGAGTGCTTATTGGACTCTGTTGCGCTGTATGCCCGGAGACTTAGACTGTTTTTCGCTAACTTTGGATGAGATCTGTGATGTACGTGACACCTCCAGCTGCTCTTCTTCTTACGTGGGATAACTGCAGACTTTCAAATCACGGAGTAGGTGGCAGCCATGCAGTCAATTAAAGAGACAACCACAGGTAATGACTTGTTCACATAGGTAAATGCGTGTTTGGACATGTTAGGACTGAAATGGGACAAGCTGGCAGGTGTGACAATCCAATCCAATTTATTTATATAGCACATTTAAACAACAAAATGTTTCCAAAGTGCTGCACAACAATATTAAAAACAATATTCAAATATTATCCTTAGCTCCACCAATGACTGAATAAAAAGAAAAAACAATTACATATAAAACCAATATAAAAAACAATATAAAATAAATATGATTAAAAACTATTTTTAACAACAGATGGTTGTCCAAATCTGATGGGGAAAAATGTTGGACAATGCAGGACAAAGTGACCATCAAAAGCAATCTGCTTTTGTATAAAGTTAAATGAGGTTAAATTAAATTATTATTATTATTATTAATTATTATTATTATTATCATCATTATTCTTTATCTTACGGTATATCAAAAATAATATTGAGCAAAATTTAATTGAAATATTGTCGTGTGGCCCTCCAGCAGTGCTCGGGTTGCTTATGCGGCCCCCGGTGAAAATTAATTGCCCACCCCTGGCCTAAATGGATTCATCTGCTTTGGAACTTTATTAGACGTCTTGGATTGTTTGTTAGCTGTCTGCCAAGCTGTATAACCTCAACACGTCTAGTGAGGGCAAAACAGGCAATATGCAATTATTGCCAGGCTTCGCTCTCATGTAAGGGAAAAATAATTGTTGATTGATGACTGTGGTGTTCTTAGTGTCATAGTGTGTAGTTAGTATGTTCCAATAGCAGCAGAAGTGCACTTTTTGGAGAGCTGTATTATTTTCAGTTTTGTGCCCAAGGGACTGGATTTTATTTAACACTATATTATTATTTATACACATAGTGATCACAGAGACAGGTTGTTTTTGTGTTACTGTATATATT
>NC_084755.1:9548164-9553164 GCF_033978785.1 Entelurus aequoreus
ATAGAAGTCTTGAGAGATATTTTATTAAAAAGGTTTGAATTTCTGTAGCGTCTTTTTGTGTTTGTTCAGCAGCTGTTAATTGAGGACTTTAACTTTTTTTCCCAATAATATAATTTCTGTCGGCCATATGTAGTTTTCTTTAAAAATAAATAAAAGTCCTCAAATATACCATTTTTCTCAATTTTATATTTTCTCCCAAAATATATACCAATACATTTTATATATATATATACACACAGTACAGGCCAAAAGTTTGGACACACCTAATTTTTTGGAAACACATCCTCTTCAATATGCAGGCCTAGTTTTGTTTAAAAAATGTTGCTTTATTATGTTTTAATTTTGCAAACAATCCTAATTCAAGGTGTGCTGTATATACGAATACCCCTTGTTAGTGCACTGTCATATTGCAGCTTGTTGTGTTCATTATCTACAAAAGCACGTTGTCACCTTCCAACATCCAGTCTTTGACTACCACCAGCGGTAATGGGCGTATGCTCTGTTGGATTCGGCCATCTTGTGCATCTCGACCTTCTTCTTGAACACCACGCCCTCCTTGGCGGCGGCCACCAGCAGCTCTTGGGAGAGTTTTTCGTACATGGGCACGCGGCGGTGTTTGTTCTCTCTGCACTCCATGATCATCCACTTCATTGCGAGGAAGCGACGTCTGCTGTCTTTCAGCGGCACAGGCACCTGGGTGAGGAGAGGGTGTAGATACACGGTAAAGTGACAGCCGGTCGCTTTGGTGTATCAACTGTTATGTACAGATGCACTATATTGCCAGAAATATTTGACCACCCATCCAAATGATGAGAATCAGGTGTCCTAATCACTTGGCCCGGCCACAGGTGTATAAAATCAAGCACTTAGGCATGGAGACTATTTATACAAACATTTGTGAAAGAATGGGCCGCTCTCAGTGATTTCCAGCGTGGAACGGTCATAGGATGCCACCTGTGCAACAAATTTCTCGCTCCTAAATATTCCAAAGTCAACTGTCGGCTTTAATATAAGAAAATGGAAGAGTTTGGGAACAACAGCAACTCAGCCACCAAGTGGTAGGCCACGTGAACTGACAGAGAGGGGTCAGCGGGTGCTGAAGCGCATAGTGCAAAGACTTTCTGCACAGTCAGTTGCTACAGAGCTCCAAACTTCATGTGACCTTCCAATTAGCCCACGTACAGTACGCAGAGAGCTTCATGGAGTGGGTTTCCATGGCCGAGCAGCTGCATCTAAGCCATACATCACCAAGTCCAATGCAAAGCACGTCGCCACTGGACTCTAGAGCAGTGGAGACGCCTTCTCTGGAGTGACGAATCACGCTTTTCCATCTGGCAATCTGATGGACCAGTCTGGGTTTGGAGGTTGCCAGGAGAACGTTACATTTCGGACTGCATTGTGCCGAGTGTGAAATTTGGTGGAGGAGGAATTATGGTGTGGGGTTGTTTTTCAGAAGTTGGGCTTGGCCCCTTAGTTCCAGTGAAAGGAACTTTGAATGCTCCAGGATACCAAAACATTTTGGACAATTCCATGCTCCCAACCTAGTGGGAACAGTTTGTCCTCTTCCAACATGACTGTGCACCAGTGCACAAAGCAAGGTCCATAAAGACATGGATGACTAAGGATGATACTCGAAACCGGTTTTCCCGGTTGTTTGATAAGAAAAGAACCGAGTCCTCGGACTCGAATCCCTTTTTAAGAACCGGTACCCGTTATCGAGACCACTATAGTAAAGGAAAAGAGTTGATTCTTTATTCGAATCCCGTCCCGACCAGAAATGCTCCGTGGGACATCACAAGAAATGACGTCACGTAGCTCAGTCATTAGGCGCAGATAGCGAAAGCAGGAAAACAATGGACGGGAAAAAGCGCTCCAAGGTGTAATAAAGTTCAGAACAAAAGCTATAATCCATCGAATAACTTTACTGAGAGATTTTAGCAGGGTAAAACACATGACGAACACTTTTACGACCAACCGGAAACATAGCAACCAGGCTAGCAACGCACCTCCTTTACGGCAGCTGGCGCAACGTTCTTCAAGCAACCGCAGCACATACATATATACACAACACATCTCCCTTTTTTAACTTTTGTTTTTCTTTCCTTGTAAACGAAACAAAATCACACTGTATATATGTTGTCTGTCTAATTATAAATAATGCAGACGAGGCGTGTTGGCTGAGTTCTTGACGTTTACTTTCACACTTTTCGGGGCTACCGCGCATGCTCGTAACTCCCGTTGCATGCTGGGTAGTGTAGTTGTTATATTCTCTAGCTCATAACATTTTCCCCCCTATAAAGAAATAATGTTAATTCAATATTAAGTGTATTTCTTTTTTTAGCTTTAACTTTTCATTTTTTAGCATTGTAACCACATTTGCAAAGAACTTTTCTTTTCATAGAATTTTCTTTCAATAAAGAAATAAAGTGCGAAAATGTCAAAGCATCATAACAAACAGTTATGTTCCAATAGCAGCAGAAGTGCATTTTTTGGAGAGCTGTATTATTTCCAGTTTTGTGCCCAAGGGACTGATTTTATTTAACACTATATTATTATTTATACACCTATAGTGATCACAGAGACAGGTTGTTTTTGTGTTACTGTATATATTTGTTTCTCTGAAAAATCCCACTTAATATACTTTGGGTAACAACAGTCAATATTTATATATATATATTTTTTTTTTAGGTGGGTAACAGTCAATATTTATTTATTTATTAGATTTTATTTTTTTATTATATTAAAAAAGTGAGCTTTTGTTAAACCAAATATTGTGTGTTTTTTTCCATATACAACAACCTATTTGGACTCGATAAGAGAATCGATAAGGAATCGGTTCGATAAGAAGATTCGATAATAGGCTCGAACTCGATAATTCCTTATCAAACATCATCCCTATGGATGACAGAGTCTGGTGTGGATGAACTTGACTGGCCTGCACAGAGTCCTGACCTGAACCCGATAAAACACCCTTGGGATGAATTAGAACGGAGACTGAGAGCCAGGCCTTCTCCACCAACATCAGTGTGTGACCTCACCAATGCGCTTTTGGAAGAATTGTGGAAAAATTCCTATAAACACACTCCGCAACCTTGTGGACAGCCTTCCCAGAAGAGTTGAAGCTGTAATAGCTGCAAAAGGTGGAGCGACGTCATATTGAACCCTATGGGTTAGGAATGGGATGGCACCCATCCATCCATCCGTTTTCTACCGCTTATTCCCTTCGGGGTCGCGGGGGGCGCTGGAGCCTATCTCAGCTACAATCGGGCGGAAGGCGGGGTACACCCTGGACAAGTCGCCACCTCATCGCAGGGCCAAAGGAATGGGATGGCACTTCAAGGTCATATGTGAGTCAAGGTAGGTGGCCAAATACTTTTGGCAATATAGTGTATGACGGAGAATTACAGCCACAATGAAAACAAAAACAAATATATTTGTACTTTTTCTTTCTCAAAAGTTTACTTTTCCACAAATCAAAAAATTTATTTATTTATTTTCCTAAAATGTCAAACTTTATGGAAAATACATAACTTATTTTCTTAAAAATAAAATACCTAAAATTAGATTTTTACCTTTAGAAATAGTTTTTCTTAAGTGACTTTTTTCCAAAATCTAAAAACTTTTCTCCAAAAATGATTTAAAACTCATTTTTACACACATTTCGACAGAAATAGACTACATTTCTCAAAAGTCTTCACTTTTTTCCCTTTCAAATCTACAACTAAATAGTTTTTTTAATCCGTAGTATACAACTTATTTTCTCAACATCAAAATCAGCACTGACCTGGTAGACCCTTCCACCTCTCTTGATGCTAGCAAGACCCACGATTGGCATGCAGTTCTCTATACCCTGGTGGAAGATGGTGTAAGGGTTGCACTCAACCTCCTCTCGCTTCTCCTCCGGAGCTTTGTGGTATTTCTCCACCTGTTTCCTTTTAATATGCTCCAAAGTCTGGGGAAAATGGGTAAGATATGTTTCGACTTGTCCTCAAAATAGTGGCCCTGCTTTGGATAAACACATCAATGAAATATCTCCTTCCAATCCATATTATGAATAAGTTTACTTTACAGGCTTGGCACTCTCTGCAGTTGAGCATGTACAAAACCAGTGAAGTTGGCACGTTGTGTAAATGGTAAATAAAAACAGAATACAATGATTTGATAATCATTTTGAACTTATATCTAATTGAATAGACTGCAAAGACAAGATATTTAATGTTCAAACTGGTAAACTTTGTTATTTTTTGCAAATATTAGCTCATTTGGAATTTGAAGCCTGCAACATGTTTCTAAAAAGCTGGCACAAGTGGCAAAAAAGACTGAGAAAATTGAGGAATGCTCATCAAACACTTATTTGGAACATCCCACAGGTGAACAGGCTAATTGGGAATAGGTGGGTGCCGTGATTGGGTATAAAAGCAGCTTCCATTTTATTATCAGTCATTCACAAACAAGGACGGGGCGAGGGTCACCACTTTGTCAACATATGCAGATCGTCCAACAGCTTAAGAAAAACATTTCTCAACCAGCTATTGCAAGGAATTTAGGGATTTCACCATCTACGGTCCGTAATATCATCAAAAGATTTGGAGAATCTGGGGAGATCACTGCACGTGAGCCATGATATTACGGACCTACCATCCCTCAGGCGGTACTGCATCAAAAAGCGACATCAGTGCGTAAAGGATATCACCACATGGGCTCAGGGGCACTTCAGAAAACCACTGTCAGAAACTACAGTTTGTCGCTACATCTGTAAGTGCAAGTTAAAACTCTACTATGCAAAGCCATAGTGTATAGGTGTAGTTTATCAACAACACCCAGAAATGCTGCCGGCTTCACTGGGCCCGAGCTCATCTAAGATGGACTGATGCAAAGTGGGAAAGTGTTCTGTGGTCTGATGAGTCCACATTTGAAATAGTTTTTGGAAACTGTGGACGTTGTGTCCTCCGGACCAAAGAGGAAAAGGACCCTCCGGATTGTTGTAGGTGCAAAGTCCA
>NC_084755.1:9558164-9578164 GCF_033978785.1 Entelurus aequoreus
TCCATAAAATCCACTCACCGCAGGAATGGGAGGCTCTCCAGGCTCTTACAGTAAGAGAAAATATTAAAGAAGCACTAATGATTAAATGGTAAAAATACATGAATTTTGTGCATAGGTGATGGAGGCGTGCATGAAGAACTGCGGGCGGAGGTTTCACAACGAAGTCGGGAAATACAGATTTCTAAATGAACTGATAAAAGTCGTATCTCCAAAGGTACGTTTTGAGTCTATAATAAGGCTGTGACAATTAATCGATAGATCTGCAAAACCCAAAACCAGTGAAGTTGGCACGTTGTGTAAAAGGTAAATAAAAACAGACAGACAAACAAATCCTTTTCAACGTATATTCAATTGAATAGACTGCAAAGACAAGATATTTCATGTTGGAACTGAGAAACCAATTTTTTTTGTTGCAAATAACCATTAACTTGGAATTTAATGGCAGCAACACGTTGCAAAAAAAGTAGTCACAGGGGCATTTTTACCACTGTGTTACATGGCCTTTCCTTTTAACAACACTCAGTAAACGTTTGGGAACTGAGGAGACACATTTTTGAAGTGGAATTCTTTCCCATTCTTGCTTGATGTACAGCTTAAGTTGTTCAACAGTCTCCGTTGTGGTATTTTAGGCTTCATAATGCACCACACAAATTTAAACGGGAGACAGGTCTGGACTACAGGCAGGCCAGTCTAGTACCCGCACTCTTTTACTATGAAGCCACGCTGTTGTAACACGTGGCTTGGCATTGTCTTGCTGACATAAGCAGGGGCGTCCATGATAACGTTGCTTGGATGGCAACATATGTTGCTCCAAAACCTGTATGTACCTTTCAGCATTAATGGTGCCTTCACAGATGTGTAAGTTACCCATGTCTTGGGCACTAATACATAGGGATGATGTTTGATAAGAAATTATCGAGTTCGAGCCTATTATCGAATCCTCTTATCGAACCGATTCCTTATCGATTCTCTTATCGAGTCCAGATAGGTTGTTGTATATGGAAAAAAATACACAGTATTTGGTTTAACAAAAGCTCAATTTTATTATATAAGAAAAAAATAAAATCTAATAAATAAATAAATATTGACTGTTACCCACCTAAAAAAATAAAATAAATAAATATTGACTGTTGTTACCCAAAGTATATTAAGTGGGATTTTTAAGTAAAACAAATATATACAGTAACACAAAAACAACCTGTCTCTGTGATCACTAAAGGTGTATAAATGATAATATAGTGTTAAATAAAATCAGTCCCTTGGGCACAAAACTGAAAATAATGCAGCTCTCCAAAAAGTGCACTTCTGCTGCTATTTGACATAACTGTTTGTTATGATGCTTTGACATTTTTGCACTTTATTTCTTTATTGAAAGACAATTCTATGAAGAGAAAAGTTGTTTGCAAATGTGGTTACAATGCTAAAAAATGAAAAGTTAAAGCTAAAAAAAGAAATACTATTTATTGAGTTAACATTATTTCTTTATAGGGGGAAAGATGTGATGTTATGAGCTAGGAATATCACAACTACACTACCCAGCATGCAACGGGAGTGACGAGCAGGCGCGGTAGCCCCGAAAAGTGTTGTTGCATGTCGCCACCCGGCAGCTAAGAATGAGGTTATGAGCACGCTGTGAAAGTAAACGTCAAGAACTCAGCCAACACGCCTCGTCTGCATTATTTATAATTAGACAGACAACACATATACAGTGTGATTTTGTTTTGTTTACAAGGAAAGAAAAACAAAAGTTAAAAAAGGGAGATGTCATATATGTTGTGTATATATATATGTATGTGCTGCAGTTGCTTGAAGAACGTTGCGACAGCTGCCGTAAAGGAGGTGCGTTGCTAGCCTGGTTGCTATGTTTCCGGTTGGTCGTAAAAGTGTTCATGTGTTTGTACCCTGCTCAAATCTCTCAGTAAAGTTATTCATTGGATTATACCTTTTTGTTTTGAACTTTATTACCCCATGGAGCGCTTTTTCCGGTGCATTGTTTTTCCTGCTTTCCCTATATGCGCCTAATGACTGAGCTACATGACGTCATTTCTTGTGATGTCTCACAGGGCATTTCTGGTCGGGACGGGATTTGTTCCTAGGGATTCGAATAAAGAAGCAACTCTTTTTCTTTACTATAGTGGTCTCGATAACGGGTACCGGTTCTCAAAAAGGGTTTCGAGTCCGAGGACTCGGTTCTTTTCTTATCGAACAACCGGAAAAACTGGTTTCGAGTATCATCCCTACTAATACAACCCCATACCATCACAGATGCTTGCCTTTCAACTTTGCGCCTGTAACAATCCGGATGGTTCTTTTCCTCTTTGGTCCGGAGGACACGACGTCCACAGTTTCCAAAAACAATTTGAAATGTGGACTCGTCAGACCACAGAACACTTTTACACTTTGCATCAGTCCATCTTAGATGAGCTCGGGCCCAGTGACGCCGGCGGCGTTTCTGGGTGTTGTTGATAAATGGCTTTGGCTTTGCATAGTAGAGTTTTAACTTGCACTTACAGATGTAGCGACAAATTGTAGTTACTGACAGTGGTTTTCTGAAGTGTTCCGGAGCCCATGTGGTGATATCTTTTACACACTGATGTCGCTTTTTGACGCAGTACCGCCTGAGGGATCTAAACATTCCTCTTAATTAGGACAACAGACAAAGTTGTTTTTTGAACTGGAAAAATTGTCGTTTTTCCACGGAATTCGGTAATACCATTTCTCAATTCAACATGTTACTACTTCAACATTTCTCGACCGATTTGAAAAATTCCAACACCAACCATTTCAACTCATTCACACTTAGTTTTCTACCGTTTGCAAAAAAATTCCAGATCTTCCCGAAATTCCCTAATACCATTTACTACTTCAACATTTCTTGACCGATTTAAACAATTCCAACAGCAACCAATCCAGCTCATTCAGGACATTCATGCTCCTAATCCTTTTCCAAAATTTCCAAGAAGTTCCCATTGAAATAAATGGGACATTTTTCCAAGTTGCACAATTTTTCAACCAATTCAAACCATTCCAACATCAACACATTCCACTCATCCTGGACATTCAAACTAACTCTTTCCCAAGTTCCAAACCAAATTCCTGTTTTCCTGGAAATTCAAACTTTTCAACATTCAAACCATTTCAGCGTTTAAACGATTTCAACATTTAAACCATTTCTACTTTCATCCTACATTCCATTAGCATTTCAGTTCAGCGTCAGATCTTCAGCATTCAAACTACCGTATTTCCTTGAATTGCCGCCGGGAATATAGTATTCGCCTGCCTAGAATTACAGCCGGGTCAAACTCGTTTCGCAAAATAATTAGCGCATGCTTGGCACCTCCGCCGGGTCAAATATGAGTCATTAAATGACTTCCGCCTCCTGGTGGTAGAGGGCGCTAGTGATCCTTCTTGCGACTGCTGGTACTGCAGAAGACCGGTGCTGCAGAAGAAGACAACACGCAGCAAGAGTGAGCAGCCATTGTTTGCTTGCACTTTTACCATGGAGGATTACATATCTAAAATAAAACAGTTTTCTAAACTGGACTTTCAATCGAAGCAGGAGGTAATAATTAAAGGAAGATCTCCATCGAGACAGAAAGACTTTTAAAACTGAAGAAAGATAAGGAAGACTTCTATAGGAGCTGCGCATGGACTCTTTTATACCTAAAGGTAAGACCATAATAACGTTTTTTTTATTAAATGTGATTTTCATGATAAGGTAAGCGCCGGAGTGAGAAGAGGTTTTAAAATAATTAGCGCATGCTTGCCAATCCCGCATGCTTTTGGTAAACGCAGGAGTGAGAAGGGGTTTTAAATTAATTAGCGCCCCGGCAGCTATTCAAGGAAATACGGTATTCTTACATTCATACTACATTCTGTCAGCATTTCAGTTCAACTTAAGCATTGGTGCATTCACATGCATTTCCTTTAGGAATTGCCTCTTCTAGTTAAAAGTATTGTTTTCCACCAAAAAAACAAAGCTCCTTCTGCATTGCAGCTTATATTAGACCTGAGGCCACTATTTGAGGGTATACATTATTTATAGAGATGTCCGATAATGGCTTTTTTGACGATATCCGATATTGTCCAACTCTTAATTACCGATTCCGATATCAACCGATACCGATATATACAGTCGTGGAATTAACACATTATTATGCCTAATTGTGTTGTGATGCCCCGCTGGATGCATTAAACAATGTAACTTTACCACGAATTGATTAACGTGGAGCCCGACTTAAACGAGTTGAAAAACTTATTCGGGTGTTACCATTTAGTGGTCAATTGTACGGAATATGTACTGTACTGTGCAATCTACTAATACAAGTTTCAATCAATCAATCAAAAACAAGGTTTTCTAAAATAAGAGAACAACTTCAACTCCAGTATGGAAAAAAATGCCAACATGGCACTGCCATATTTATTATTGAAGGTGGGGTGGTAGCGGGGGTGTATATTGTAGCGTCCCGGAAGAGTTAGTGCTGCAAGGGATTCCGGGTATTTGTTCTGTTGTGTTACGGTGCGGATGTTCTCCCGAAATGTATTTATCATTCTTGTTTGGTGTGGGTTCACAGTGTGGCGCATATTTGTAACAGTGTTAAGGTTGTTTATACGGTCACCCTCAGTGTGACCTGTATGGCTGTTGACCAAGTATGCCTTGCATTCACTTATGTGTGTGTAAAAGCCGCATATATAATGTGACTGGGCCGGCACGCTGTTTGTATGGAGGAAAAGCGGACGTGACGACAGGTTGTAGAGCAGGCCTGGGCAATTATTTTACTCGGGGGGGCCAGATTTAGATAAAAAAAAGTGTGTCTGCGGGCCAGTATATCTCTTTTTAGGAACACTAATACAAAACCTCACAATAATGATTGAAAGCTAAAAACGTTACGACAGCCGCCTTAAAAACGGAATGGAATTTGAAATTTTTTTTACTGAATGAGACACCCAGAATGAACATGAAAATAAAGAATGTGGGATTTACAATATTAACTATGAATGGTAAAACACTGAATATCGACAACATATTTTACAATCAACCGAAACGCAACCAAAATGCAACAAACATAGTGAAAAAAACCCCACATACAATCTGAGATACCTTGTTGTAACTTATGGGTTATATAGTTCATGTGTAATGATCATTCCTAATTTGCATGTTTGATTTAATTGCTGATAAATTGATCTATTAATATTTACAGCTAAAAGGAGTTAAAAGGGAATTGATTTGAATTATACATGTATTTGATATTGATTATTTGAGAAACACTGACATTGAATTGAGTTGTTTCTACTCAATAGCCTAACAAAGGGTAAACTAAAAAACTGCATGTTCCACAATTCATTGCGGCAAACCGGATGTTAGAAAGACCGGGAGCAGGTGCATTGTGGTTGTTGAGATGAGAATTACGAGCCTACGGGTGATGAATGAATGACAAATAACAACATATAAGGATCGTTTTGTACCGTTTGTATCCCCATTTTTTTCTTATATAAAGTACAACTTTATTACACATTTCGACGTCCTGTCCAATACTTTGACCGTAGTTAATCTACATACCTCATAGTGACCATAGTAACTAATTAGATGACCAATTAGATGACCATAGTAACTAGTATATGATGCAGATTCCAACCATTAGACTTAGTATAGTTGAAGATTTAAGGCAGGGGTGTCCAAAGTGCGGCCCGCAGCTAATTGTTTACCGGCCCGCCACACATTCTGGAAATGCTATTGCAAAAATAAAAAACAACATTACAAAAAGTGGAATGAGATGAAATCTAACGAGAAAAAGTTGCAACGTTGACACAAAGCTGCCATGCAGGCTGTTTTTTTTTCTTTTGTCTTTCTTTCTTTATTTTTTTTTGCCATTGCTCCAAAAAAAGACAAAAAATCCATGTTATAATGAATTATTTTCAAGGCTCCAATTACTTCAAATATTTCACTTTAAAATGTTTTATGTAATATAAAAACATCAACGTTTTCTTCGACAAAAGCGCATAATAGTTCAAACGTAAAATCGACAGATATATCTGAAGTTGATCTCGTAACTTAAGTGTTGAAAGTAAAAGAAAAACCTAATAAAAATGTATCACTTTATGAGTGGGGCACCTTTTGGATCCCCAATATAGTTAGTGGTATTTCATTTATCTTTTCACTGTGATTACTCAAAAATATGAAAGCATTAAAATCAATGGTGTCCTGCATTATTGATCTTTTAGGGCTCTAATGACTAAATACTGCATATTTCAGTTTTACTATAAAAAAAACAAAGTTGCTTTTGACAGAAAAGCCATAAAACCTTTTTATTTTTTATTACTTTGTATCAACTTGAGATTTACTGTAAGCGTTAAATAATAACAAAAAAATAATAATTTGACTTATTTTTAACATTTTAATGACTGAGACCCTTTATGGTCCCCGGGACTCCTAAAGGTAAAATAAATTAAAAAATCCATATATTTTGTTATGGTTTGAAAATGAAAAATATCAAAACGGCCCCCACATGCTTTAATTTTTCCGTGTGCGGCCCTCAGTGGGAAAAGTTTGGACACCCCTGATTTAAGGTCATTAGAAAACATTACTGCACTTTCCATTTTAAACATCTAAAACAATTATTTGGGAATGTCCGGCGGGCCAGATTGAAAAGCTCAACGGGCCGCATGTGGCCCCCGGGCCTTAATTTGCCCAGGTCTGTTGTAGAGGACGCTAAAGGCAGTGCCAGTAAGGCACGCCCCCAATAATGTTGTCCGGGTGGAAATCGGGAGAATGGTTTCCCCGGGAGATTTTCGGGAGGGGCACTGAAATTCGTGAGTCTCCCGGGAAAATCGGGAGGTTGAAATCGATACCGATAATTTCCGATATTACATTTTAAAGCATTTATCGGCCGATATTATCGGACATCTCTAATCATTTTGTGGATAAAACAATGTCTGAATGCATGTTGTTGATTGTCCAGTACATGGGCGACAGTGCGCCTGAGAAGGTGAAGACAAAGATCGTAGAGATGCTATACAGCTGGACTGTTGCTTTCCCTAATGAGCCCAAGATCAACGAAGCCTACCAGACCCTGAGAAAACAAGGTTTGTTCCCGCTATTTGTCTTGTTTTCCTTCAGAAATCTAACCAGATTGTCCTCACAGGGCTGGTGACATGTGACCCGGAGTTACCTCTGGACCGGACGTTGATGCCCTCTCCTCCCACACGGCCCAAGCACCCAGTATTTGACAACGAGGACATGGGGAAGGTGAGGATGTCGTCATGCAGCCTGGTCACATTCCTTCTAGCAACATTGTTACTGCTAACTGATGTTTCATTGTGTGTGTTGGTGTAGCTCCTGGCTGAGCTTCTTCGCAGCAAAAATCCAGAAGACCTCCAGGAGGCCAACAGGCTGATTAAAAACATGGTGAAAGAGGTAAAACACCTAAATTCGTTACAGTGGAACCTCGATTTGACTTGATTCGACTGCGGTGTAGACTAATGGGGATCCTTAAAGGCCTACTGAAATGAATTTTTTAAATTTAAACGGGGATAGCAGATCCATTCTATGTGTCATACTTGATCATTTCACAATATTGCCATATTTTTGCTGAAAGGATTTAGTAGAGAACAACGACGATAAAGATTGCAACTTTTGGTATCTGATAAAAAAAAGCCTTGCCTGTACCGGAAGTAGCGTGACGTAGTCAGTTGAAAGGCTCCTCACATTTTCCCATTGTTTTCAATGCAGCTAGAGCGATTCGGACCGAGAAAGCGACGATTACCCCATTAATTTGAGCGAGGATGAAAAATTTGTGGATGAGGAACATTAGAGTGAAGGACTAGAATGCAGTGCAAGACATATCTTTTTTCGCTCTGACTGTAACTTAGGTACAAGCTGGCTCATTGGATTCCACACTCTCTCCTTTTTCTATTGTGGATCACAGATTTGTATTTTAAACCACCTCGGATACTATATCCTCTTGAAAATGAGAGTCGAGAACGCGAAATGGACATTCACAGTGACTTTTATCTCCATGACAATACATCGACGAAACACTTTAGCTACGGAGCTAACGTGATAGCATCATGCTTAACTGCATATAGAAACAAAGTAAATAAATCCCTGACTGGAAGGATAGACAGAAGATCAACAATACTATTAAACCATGGACATATAAATACACGGTTAATAATTTCCAGCCTGGCGAAGGTTAACAATGCTGTTGCTAACGACGCCATTGAAGCTAACTTAGCAACCGGACCTCACAGAGCTATGCTAAAAACATTAGCTATCCACCTACGCCAGCCAGCCCTCATCTGCTCATCAACACCCGTGCTCACCTGCGTTCCAGCGATCGACGGTGCGATGAAGGACTTCACCCGATCACAGATGCGGTCGGCGAGACGGAGGAAGTTAAGGTGAGTTCGCCGGCTAGCGCGTCTGCTATCCATCTCTGTCCTCCTGGCTGTGTTGCTGTAGTCCGCGGCTAATACACCGATCCCACCTACAACTTTCTTCTTTGCAGTCTTCATTGTTCATTAAACAAATTGCAAAAGATTCACCAACACAGATGTCCAGAATACTGTGGAATTTTGAAATGAAAACAGAGCTTTTTAGTATTGTATTCAATGGGGTACCAATACTTCCGTATCAATCGTTGACGTCACGCGCATACGTCATCATACATAGACGTTTTCAACCGTAAGTTTCGCGGGAAATTTAAAATTGCTCTTTATAAGTTAACCCGGCCGTATTGGCATGTGTTGCAATGTTAAGATTTCATCATTGATATATAAACTATCAGACTGCGTGGTCGGTAGTAGTGGCTTTCAGTAGGCCTTTAATAAAGTAAACTAAACTACAATGTAGCGTTAGAGATATTATGTACGTAAAGTTGTTTTTCTTCCAGGATGAGGTCCGGGTGCAGAAGTTCACAAAGCGTGTGAGCACACTGGAGGAGGTGAACATCAACGTCAAGCTGCTCTCCGAGATGCTCTCCCATTACCATAAAGACCGCTCGTCTGAGTCCGACAAGGAGATTATTAAGGCTTGTGTTTTGAGGTGACTTTCAAAAAAAAAAACTCAGTATGGCTCTTAAAAGGCTTGTTCTTTCCCGCTTTAGGAACTATACGAGCGCTGTGACAAGTTGAGGCGGGCCGCTTTTAAAATGGCCACCGAGGCCGAGGACAATGACACCAGCTTAGGTTTGTGGCTTCTTTCTTGGTTTTTTTTTTGCCTCGTCCGAGTGAGTTTGCTGTATCTCCTTTTTGGAAAAGGTCTGGGCCTGGCATGATTGTGAAGTTAATTATATTTAAATAGCACTTTACATAGTGAAACCCAATATTTAAGTTACATTTAAACCAGTGTGGGTGGCAGTGAATTATATTTATATAGCGCGTTTCTCTAGTGACTCAAAGCGCTTTACATAGTGAAACCCAATATCTAAGTTACATTTAAACCAATGTGGGTGGCAGTGAATTATATTTATATAGCGCGTTTCTCTAGTGACTCAAAGCACTTTACATAGTGAAACACAATATTTAAGTTATATTTTTATATATATATATATATATATATATATATATATATATATATACATATATATATATATATATACATATATATATATATATATATATATATATATATACATATATATATATATATACATATATATATATATATATACATATATATATATATATATATATGTATATATATATATATATATATATACATATATATATATATATATATATATATATATATATATATATATATATATATATATATATATATATATATATATATATATATATATATATATATATATATATATATATATATATATATATATATATATATATATATATATATATATATATATATATATATATATATATATATATATATATATATATATATATATATATATTAGGGGTGTAACGGTACGTGTATTTGTATTGAACCGTTTCGGTACGAGGGTTTCGGTTTGGTTCGGAGGTGTACCGAACGAGTTTCCACACGAACATATTAAGTAGCCGCTTGAGCTAAAGTCTTAACAAGCTGCTCCGCTTCCTTCTGCCTCGGTTTCTGTCAGTCCTCTACACAGCACCCAGCATTGTCCCACCCACACAACCATCTGATTGGTTACACGCAGAGCGGTAACAGCCAATCAGCAGTGCGTGTTCAGAGCGCATGTAGTCAGTACTTCGCGTTTAGCAGGTAATCATCAGGCTGCGGACTCTCCCCAAATGATAATAAACACCTCCCAGTCAACTACTAGTAACATCACTATGAGCCCGTTGACCTTCTAGAAACCTAAACGGCAGCTCAGCTCGCTCGCAGTCCTGGCTTGAGGTGAAGGCTAATTCGCTTTAAGCGTAACGTTAGCTCATTTTGCGGTGTGTGTGTTACGGACAGCAAAGCCCTGTCTGTCTGTTATTTCACATAACCTTTTTCTGTGTTGATTGAGCTGTGTTGAAGCAGCAAAAAAGGACATTAAGTTAAATGAAGAGTTTCTGTCTCTGATAGTTGATATAATAATGTAAGTGCATCATTAAGCCTACATGAACTCCATGGTGTTCAGGGATGAATAGTCTCTCCTATTGCTATTGTACCATTTTTTCAGCTATAGTTACATTAATCATTAGTAATGCAGCAGCCTAGTTTTGAATGGCAGAGTCCCTGCTGTCACATGTTGATCAAAATATAACATTTACATAATAAAAATCAACTTTCCCAAATGCTGTAATAAATTAAGCAGGATGAGTTGACTTGAAACTGTTTAATGTTGCACTTTTTATATGTAGAAGAAAAGTTTTGTCATTGTATTTAATCTGAGCAACAACTTGAGGCAGTTTCATGTTGATTAACGTGGGCAGAATTATTATAGTGTTCCCAATGTTAAAAGGATAAAGCCATTGTTTACAAATTTGGTAAATAAAAAACCAAAAAATGTATATTTTGTTTTCTTACTGTACCGAAAATGAACCGAACCGAGACCTCTAAACCGAGGTACGTACCGAACCGAAATTTTTGTGTACCGTTACACCCCTAATATATAGAAATATATATATATATATATATATATATATATAATTTCTAGTTAATTGATCAACACTAAATTGGCCCTAGTGTGTGAATGTTGTTTGTCTATCTGTGTTGGCCCTGTGATGAGGTGGCAACTTGTCCAGGGTGTACCCCGCCTTCCGCCTGAATGCAGCTGAGATAGGCTCCAGCACCCCCCGCGACTCCGAACGGGACAAGCGGTAGAAAATGGATGGATGGATAATTGATCCACTTGTACAACCCTGAAAAAGGCCATTGTGGTCTCTTCCGTGTCTACTCAGGTGACATCCTGCAGGCGAGCGACGACCTCTCCAGGGTCATCAACTCCTACAAGAGGGTCGTGGAGGGGCTGCCCGTCAACGGCGACAGCGAGGAGGCACGCGGCAGCCACGCCCAGAGCGGTCAGACATTTCTAGAATTGCCCTTCCCAGCGAGTGTGCGTCACGGTCTGTTCTGACACCGCAGAGACCACCGACACCCTGATCGACCTGGCGGATCCAGACACTCCCAGCCCTCCCCGGCCCGCCGCCCCTCCTCCCCCGATGAGCGCCATTCCCCTCGCCGACCATCTGTCGGATCCCTCCTTCCCCGCCCTGCCGCCTCCCCCCAAGCAAAGCTCGCTGGGGGGCAGCCCGAGTCACCCGCCGCTGGAGACCACCTCCTCCAAGGCGCTCTTGCTTCTTGATAACGAGCTGCTGTCTCTGGGTAGGTGCGTCGTCGCGGCAACTAACGGTACCACACTAACAAGCGCACACCTTGCAGGACTCAGTGACGGGCCTCCCTCCTCTCTGAGCAGCCATTCTAAACCCAAGCTCGGCGAAGCGTCTCATCAGTGGAGCTCATTGCAGGTGAGAATGATCCTCACCCACACATTGATTAACACCCAGGAGGAGGTGACACCTTCTCTTTGGCTCCGCAGGCCCCAGCGTTCGGGGGTGCAGCCTTGCCTGTGGCGGAATCAGCCGCCACATCACTCCAGGACTTCCAAGACCTGGCCATGATGGGCTTCGCAGACCACAAGAGGTGCCATGATGACTTTCATTCATGTTTGAACTCACAACAAGCAGGCTTTGTGAGTACAATAACGTCATTGTGACGTTATTGTGTCACAATGACGTCCACAATAATACATCATTGTGGACGTATTATTTTGACTCTTTCATGGAGCAAACTAAACATTAAGATAAGACATCTTTCAGTAGACAGAACAGGACAAAAGTTTGGACACACCTTCTTTTCACATGTGAATAATATAAATACAGTGTATTATACAGCATTATTCACATGTGAATAATATAAATAGTCTATTATACAGCATTATTCACATGTGAATAATATAAATATAGTCTATTATACAGCATTATTCACATGTGAATAATATAAATAGTCTATTATACAGCATTATTCACATGTGAATAATATAAATAGTCTATTATACAGCATTATTCACATGTGAATAATATAAATATAGTCTATTATACAGCATTATTCACATGTGAATAATATAAATAGTCTATTATACAGCATTATTCACATGTGAATAATATAAATATAGTCTATTATACAGCATTATTCACATGTGAATAATATAAATATAGTCTATTATACAGCATTATTCACATGTGAATAATATAAATACAGTCTATTATACAGCATTATTCACATGTGAATAACATAAACACAGTCTATTATACAGCATTATTCACATGTGAATAACATAAATACAGTCTATTATACAGCATTATTCACATGTGAATAACATAAATACAGTCTATTATACAGCATTATTCACATGTGAATACTATAAATACGGTCTTATTATACAGCATTATTCACATGTGAATAACATAATACAGTATATTATACAGCATTATTCACATGTGAATAATATAAATACAGTATTATACAGCATTATTCACATGTGAATAACATAAATACAGTCTATTATACAGCATTATTCACATGTGAATAATATAAATAGTCTATTATACAGCATTATTCACATGTGAATAATATAAATATAGTCTATTATACAGCATTATTCACATGTGAATAATATAAATACAGTCTATTATACAGCATTATTCACATGTGAATAACATAAATACAGTCTATTATACAGCATTATTCACATGTGAATACTATAAATACGGTCTTATTATACAGCATTATTCACATGTGAATAACATAATACAGTATATTATACAGCATTATTCACATGTGAATAATATAAATACAGTGTATTATACAGCATTATTCACATGTGAATAACATAAATACAGTCTATTATACAGCATTATTCACATGTGAATAATATAAATACAGTCTTATTATACAGCATTATTCACATGTGAATAACATAATACAGTATATTATACAGCATTATTCACATGTGAATAATATAAATACAGTGTATTATACAGCATTATTCACATGTGAATAACATAAATACAGTCTATTATACAGCATTATTCACATGTGAATAATATAAATACAGTCTATTATATAGCATTATTCACATGTGAATAACATAGTCTATTATACAGCATTATTCACATGTGAATAATATAAATACAGTCTTACAGCATTATTAACATGTGAATAATATAAATACAGTCTATTATACAGCATTATTCACATGTGAATACTATAAATACGGTCTATTATACAGCATTATTCACATGTGAATAACATAAATACAGTATATTATACAGCATTATTCACATGTGAATAATATAAATACAGTCTATTATACAGCATTATTCACATGTGAATAATATAAATACGGTCTATTATACAGCATTATTCACATGTGAATAATATAAATATAGTCTATTATACAGCATTATTCACATGTGAATAATATAAATAGTCTATTATACAGCATTATTCACATGTGAATAATATAAATATAGTCTATTATACAGCATTATTCACATGTGAATAATATAAATATAGTCTATTATACAGCATTATTCACATGTGAATAATATAAACACAGCTATTATACAGCATTATTCATATGTGAATACTATAAATACGGTCTTATTATACAGCATTATTCACATGTGAATAACATAATACAGTATATTATACAGCATTATTCACATGTGAATAATATAAATATAGTCTATTATACAGCATTATTCACATGTGAATAATATAAACACAGTCTATTATATAGCATTATTCACATGTGAATAACATAGTCTATTATACAGCATTATTCACATGTGAATAATATAAATACAGTCTTACAGCATTATTAACATGTGAATAATATAAATACAGTCTATTATACAGCATTATTCACATGTGAATACTATAAATACGGTCTATTATACAGCATTATTCACATGTGAATAATATAAATACAGTCTATTATACAGCATTATTCACATGTGAATAATACAAATAGTCTATTATACAGCATTATTCACATGTGAATAATATAAATATAGTCTATTATACAGCATTATTCACATGTGAATAACATAAATACAGTATATTATACAGCATTATTCACATGTGAATAATATAAATACAGTCTATTATACAGCATTTTTCACATGTGAATAATATAGTCTATTATACAGCATTATTCACATGTGAATAATATAAATATAGTTTATTATACAGCATTATTCACATGTGAATAATATAAATAGTCTATTATACAGCATTATTCACATGTGAATAATATAAATATAGTCTTACAGCATTATTAACATGTGACTAATATGAATACAGTCTATTATACAGCATTATTCACATGTGAATACTATAAATACGGTCTATTATACAGCATTATTCACATGTGAATAACATAAATACAGTATATTATACAGCATTATTCACATGTGAATAATATAAATACAGTCTATTATACAGCATTATTCACATGTGAATAATATAAATACGGTCTATTATACAGCATTATTCACATGTGAATAACATAAATACAGTATATTATACAGCATTATTCACATGTGAATAACATAAATACAGTCTATTATACAGCATTATTCACATGTGAATAACATAAATACAGTATATTATACAGCATTATTCACATGTGAATAATGCTGTATAATAGACCGTATTTATAGTATTCACATGTGAATAACAAATACAGTCTATTATACAGCATTATTCACATGTGAATAACATAAATACAGTCTATTATACATTTAAGTACAGTCAAAAAGGAACATATGCATTATACCTCCAAATTCTTCAGGACAAGCTAAAATCATCAGCCCGGAGGTTGGGTCTTGGGGGCAGTTGGGTGTTCCAACAGGACAATGACCCCAAACACACGTCAAAAGTGGTAAAGGAATGGCTAAATCAGGCTAGAATGAAGGTTTTAGAATGGCCTTCCCAAAGTCCTGACTTAAACGTGTGGACAATGCTGAAGAAACAAGTCCATGTCAGAAAACCAACACATTTAGCTGAACTGCACCAATTTTGTCAAGAGGAGTGGTCAAAAATTCAAGCAGAATCTTGTGGATGGCTACCAAAAGTGCCTTATTGCAGTGAAACTTGCCAAGGGACATGTAAGCAAATATTAACATTTTGACAACGACTTTATGTATTTTATGTGCCATTTTACCTAAAAAGGTTACAATTACCCTTCCTTGTAAAAGTAACAATACTGAATTGATTTAATATTGTGAGCTAATATTGTGTTTTACCAGTTTTTCCAGTCCGATGATGATGAGCAACAGTTATGGGATGTCGGCAGTAGCTCCTCCTCCTATGGCCGCACAGAGCTCCGCCTCCTCCACCTCGCTCCTCCAGGGCGTGATGCCTGCTTCTCCCGCACTGACCCACACCATGGCCTCCGCCCCGGGCAGCCCGCTCTTCCGCTCCCTTTCCCCGTCGCTCCTGATGGGGAGCCCGGCCAGAGCCGCAGAAATCTCCCTGAGCAGCGTGCACGTCCCCCTGGAGGCCATCAGACCCAGTAAGAAGACGTGTTAGAGAGATAGACAGGTTAGCTCCTGATTGGCTGCGTGTCCTTCCTGTTTTAGGTCAAGTGTCGCCAGTCACCGCCTACGATAAAGACGGCGTGCGGGTTCTGCTCAACTTTGCGTCGGACTCTCCCCCCGGCAGACCCGACGTCTTGGTGATGGTGGTGTCCATGCTCAACACAGCGCCCCTCGCTGTTCATGGTGTAGTACTGCAAGCCGCCGTTCCCAAGGTAAAGATGCCCGTGTGGCCTTTTCCTTTTCTTTTTTTTTTGTCATTTAATTATTGACATCCAGCATCAGACATTCCTATCCATTACATCATATTTACATACATCATATATCTGTTGTCTGCCCTAAAGGTCAAAATATTTGTTTGTTTATATCCCAACGATGCCACACCCCCCAAAAGAAAGAAACAGCAAGAAAACTAAATAATAATATTTACAGATAAATCAATTAAAGAAAAAAATATATAATAATAATAATCAGAAATAAAATAGAAGTGTGGCCCTGTCCACTCGTTTATAATAATAATAATAATAGATTGTATTTGTAAAAAGCACTTTACATTGAGTAAACAACCTCAAAGTGCTACAGTGTATTAACAAAAATAAAATACAAATATAATAAGAAATAAATAAAAATAAAAACTAGAACAGCCAAATAGCTAGAACTAGTATGCATATATCTAAAAAAAAAAAAAAGCCTTTTTTTTTTTTTTTAAAAAGAAGGGTTTTTAAGCTTTTTTTAAAAGCATCCACAGTCTGTGGTGCCCTCAGGTGGTCAGGGAGCGCGTTCCACAGACCGGGAGCGGCGGAGCAGAAAGCCCGGTCTCCCATTGTTCGTAGCTTTGTCCTCGGAGGTTGGAGGTTCCACTATTACAGTGGAACCCCGATTTACAAACTTAATTGGTTCTTAAACAGGGTTCGTAAATAGACAAGTTTGTATATTGAAGCAATGTAAACAACAATAATAATGGGTTCCAGCCTTGACAAAAGTCCATATTTTGGGTAAAGGTTTGTACACTTTGAAATATAAACCGCAATACAGTACTGTTTATTAGACACTTAACAAGGGGGTGATGGATCAACTCTCTATTTACAAACCCCCAAAAGCAGTGAAGTTGGCACGTTGTGTAAATGGTAAATAAAAACAGAATACAATGATTTGCAAATCCTTTTCAACTTATATTCAATTGAATAGACTGCAAAGACAAAGCTGGCACAAGTGGCAAAAAAGACTGAGAAAGTTGAGGAATGCTCATCAAACACTTATTTGGAACATCCCACAGGTGAACAGGCTAATTGGGAACAGGTGGGCACCATGATTGGGTATAAAAGTAGCTTCCATGAAATGCTCAGTCATTCACAAACAAGGATGGGGCGTGGGTCACCACTTTGTCAACAAATGCGTGAGAAAATTGTCGAACAGTTTAAGAACAACATTTCTCAACCAGCTATTGCAAGGAATTTAGGGATTTCACCATCTACGGTCTGTAATATCATCTGAAAAATCACTGCACGTAACATTGAATGCCCGTGACCTTCGATCCCTCAGGCGGTACTGCATCAAAAAGCGACATCAGTGTGTAAAGGATATCACCACATGGGCTCAGGAACACTTCAGAAACCCACTTGTCAGTAACTACAGTTCATCTCTACATCTGTAAGTGCAAGTTAAAAATCGACTATGCAAAGAGAAAGCCATTTATCAACAACACCCAGAAGCGCCGTCGGCTTCGCTGGGCCCGAAGTCATCTAAGATGGACAGATGCAAAGTGGAAAAGTGGTCTGACGAGTCCACATTTCAATTTGTTTTTGGAAACTGTGGAAGTTGTGTCCTCGGGACTAAGGGGAAAAAGAACCATCCGGATTGTTCTAGGCGCAAAGTTGAAAAGCCAGCATGTGTGATGGTATGGGGGTGTATTAGTGCCCAAAGCCTGTGAAGGCACCATTAATGCTGAAAGGTACATACAGGTTTTGGAGCAACATATGTTGCCATCCAAGCAACGTTATCATGGACGCCCCTGCTTATTTCAGCAAGACAATGCCAAACCACGTGTTACAACAGCGTGGCTTCATAGTAAAAGAGTGCGGGTACTAGACTGGCCTGCCTGTAGTCCAGACCTGAATCCCATTGAAAATGTGTGGCGCATTATGAAGCCTAAAATAGCACAACGGAGACCCCCGGACTGTTGAACAACTTAAGCTGTACATCAAGCAAGAATGGGAAAGAATTCCACCTGAAAAGCTTCAAAAATGTGTCACCTCAGTTCCCAAACGTTTACTGAGTGTTGTTAAAAGGAAAGGCCATGTAACACAGTGGTAAAAATGCCTCTGTGACAACTTTTTTGCAATGTGTTGCTGCCATTAAATTCTAAGTTAATGATTATTTGCAACAACAACAAAAAAGTTTCTTAGTTCAAACATTAAATATCTTGTCTTTGCAGTCTATTCAATTGAATATAAGTTGAAAAGAATTTGCAAATCATTGTATTCTGTTTTTATTTACCATTTACACAACGTGCCAGCTTCACTGCTTTTGGGTTTTTAAATGACAGAAAAATGTTTTTCACAATTAAAATGAAAGAACATTCCAGTGACTTCCTTTTTCTTTTCGTACTAGTCAATGAAGGTGAAGCTGCAGCCTCCATCAGGAACAGAACTGGCCCCGTTTAACCCCATCCTGCCCCCGGCCTCCATCACACAGATCATGCTATTGGCCAATCCAACAAAGGCAGGTGACATCCGTGCATGAGTTCCTCCCAACGTCATCAATCCTGACATTTCTGGGGCTTTTGCATCGTCAGGAGAAGGTGCGCCTGCGCTACAAGCTGGCTTTCACGCTGGGAGATCGACCGTGTAACGAGGTCGGGGAGGTGGACCAGTTCCCCCCAGCGGAGGCGTGGGGTCACCTATAGCGGCCAACCAGGACACTCCCAATTCCAGTCCCATCCAAGTGAGTTAGACCAATCATCCCATATATAAAGAATATGGAGATGTTGTATTCATGCGGTTATAAAAACAGTTTTGTCTTATCGTTATATTATTGAAGGTTATTCAAATATTTGTAACTATTTATAGAGAGCTTATATGCTTTTGTAAGTAGCCAACAAAATAAACACTGGAAATGAGAACATGTACTGAGTCAGCATAACAGATGTAGACTGTCATGGAGAATGCATTTGATTTTTTATTCATCTAAAAGGGGTGTCAAAGTCATTTTAGCTCAGGGGCCGCATGGAGGAACATCAAATCATGGCATTAAAACTACAAAATAAAGACAACTTCAGATTGTTCTCTTTGTCTTTGGCCAAAAATAGAACAAACACATTCTGAAAATATTACAATAAAAATATAGACAAAACTACCGGCAGTGGTAAAGTTTAGATCCATGAAGGGAAGAAGAAATTGAATGAATGTTTATAACTGAATACATTTACGTATGCATACATTTCTATTTTTTTTTATTGTGTTATTTTTATTGAATTAAGTAACATTTATGACAACCGTTTTCCAAAACACAATATACAATGTGAGATATAAAAGGATAATGCATATATTTGGAATTTTAGTTTTTTACTGAATGAAACACCCAAAATGTACATGAAAATAAAGAAAGTGGGATTGACAATATTAACTATGAACAATAAAACACTGAATATTAAGAACATATGAACGTTGCTCCTCTTTTACTTCTCAGACCACATAAAAATGTGTTTATTATTTTTTTAATGATTTAAGTAACGTTTATAACAACCTTTTTCCAAAACACAATATAGAATGTGAGATAAAACAGCATACATTTATCATTTGTTTTCAAAACACTTACAAAAAAGTGGGACCCCAAAAATTTTACTGTGGGACCCCATTTTTATGACTTCATGGGGTCCCCGGGACCCCATTAGGGAAATTCGTAGCGCCAACACTGACCACAAAAAAATTGAATAAAATTTTAGTTTTTTACTGAATAGGAAA
>NC_084755.1:9583164-9710664 GCF_033978785.1 Entelurus aequoreus
GTCACTCATTAAAGATACGAGTAGACTGCAATATGATGGCAGTCAGACATAAGAGATAGGTGTAGACTGCAATATGATGGTAGTCACACATTAGAGATACGAGTAAACTGCAATATGATGGCAGTCAGACATAAGAGATAGGTGTGGACTGCAATATGATGGCAGTCACACATTAGAGATAAGAGTAAACTGCAATATGATGGCAGTCAGACATAAAGATAGGTGTGGACTGCAATATGATGGCAGTCACACATTAGAGATACGAGTAAACTGCAATATGATGGCAGTCAGACATAAGAGATACGAGTAGACTGCAATACGATGGCAGTCAGACATAGGAGATACATGTAGACTGCAATATGATGGCAGTCAGACATAAGAGATAGGTGTGGACTGCAATATGATGGCAGTCACACATTAAAGATACGAGTAGACTGCAATATGATGGCAGTCAGACAGAGATAGGTGTGGACTGCAATATGATGGCAGTCACACATTAGAGATACGAGTAAACGGCAATATGATGGCAGTCAGACATAAGAGATAGGTGTGGACTGCAATATGATGGCAGTCACACATTAGAGATACGAGTAAACTGCAATATGATGGCAGTCAGACATAAGAGATACGTGTAGACTGCAATATGACTCAAGCTGTAGAAAATGGATGGTAGGATGGATAAACAACATCAACATTTTACATGTTCCATTGAAAATATAGAACATTACACACAGCGGTCAGAAATCTATCAAAATGTTTTAGTACGACTTTGGTAAGTTATGAAGCCGTACTGTGGTTCAACATAGGAGTATTATTATGGTGTGTGTATAAGGTAAGACATGTTATCTGGCGTTTTGTTTCGCAATATTATGCAAAAGCAACTTTTCTTACCTTCTGGTACCTGCTGATCTGTATTTGGGATCTGCATAAATCCTGAAAAATTGCACGCGCCCCCCTTTGTAGTCCGTCTTTTTCGCTATCTTCTTGTTATGTGTAGGGTTGGGTATCGAGTATCGATTGGAACCGGGACTAACTTTCCGATTCTCCCGGAATCGTTCAAAAGTTTAAATTTCGATTCCTAGTTTCGATACCCAGTCCGCCGACCGGAAAAAAATATGTCCGCCGAACCCGAAGAAGAAGCCGCTGAACACCAACGAAGAAGCGCCCACCGCCGGAAGTGTTAGCATAGCCGAGCGAGTCAGTCAAGCTCAAGCATGGATAGCGGGCGTCGGCGGTCGAAAGTGTGGCTTTACTTTACAAAAAAAAATGAAATAACCGCGAAATAACAGAGCTCCATGTCCATCAAGAAACGAGTGGAGAGAGAGCTGCAGATGTACCAGGACGTTCCACCGATACTTATGTCTGACGACCCTGTGAGGAATTTATAGTAGAGTTCATAAAAAGTTAATAGAATTAAAATTGATGGAGAATGTCAGACTATTTCATTCAGAAAGACAGTAGGTTAGCTAGCTCATTTAAAATATCCTAAACTTTTTTTTGACCCTGCCTCTTAAAAGAATCGGAATCGAGAATCGCCAGGAATCAAAACAAAGAATCAGAATCGCCAGGAATCGGAATCGGAATCGGAATCGTTCGAATTCAAACGATACCCAACCCTAGTTATGTGACATCCATCCTCCGCTGTTGCCATTTCTAATATAAAGTAGTGTAAAGTTCTTATATCTGTCAATAACTCGCCATGAAAGCGCTAAAACATACCGGTGTAGTGAGTTTACATTATTCACCCAAGGAACTTTAGTTATTAGAGAGTTCTGGTCGGACGTTTTTTCACGGGACACATTTCCTGTGTTGTTTCCGGATGAGGAGATGCTGCTCCGTTATTGATTGAAGTAAAGTCTGAATGTCATTAAAACAGTTAGCTCCATCTTTTGACACTTCTTCCACTCCCGTCCTTGCACTCTACACCGTTACAACAAAGATGAAGGGGAGCCACGTAAATAAGACCGCCCACGAAACGGCGCATCCGGAAGCGACTTGTCAGAAAGCGACTTGAAGATGATGTGTAAAACATTATCTATGCAACATTTTGACCAAAGAACCACCATTACATGTTATGTAGACCACAAGAAAGTCGTTTACATTTAGAACAAAATAATAATATGACTCCTTTAATGCGCCCTATAATCCGGTGCGCCTTATATATGAAAAAAGATTGGAAATAGACCATTCATCGGCAGTGCGCTTTATAATCCATATGGTCCGGAAAATATGGTACTTTTCGCCACTTACGTTACAAATTTCCCCTTTTTCCATCATTATTTTGCCCTTTAGAACGTTATTCTTGCAATATTGTAACTTTATCCATGCAAAGCTGTGACTCGGCGGTGGAAACACGTACCTGAGCGGGAGGTGTGTCGTCGCCAGAAGCTGCAGAGTTCAAGGAGGACGTGAGTTCCTCCAAACAGGAAATGAGCTCGTAGGTTTGCTCTGATGTGAAGATGACCTGGAAGAAATAAGCGCTGTTCTAACCAACCTCAGCGGTGTATTAATTCATCTAAATGTTTTTCTCCGTGGCACTGACCTTTTCCTGCTCCAGCAGTGGCAGGGCGTCGGTCAGCAAGGTCATCCAGAAGTTTCTGGGGGCGATTTTGGCGGTCATAAGTGACAGGAGCAGCTTGGACGCCTCCCTGAAGCGCTTCTCTCCATACAGCTTGTGGAATTCACGGTACTTCCCTAAGGAACAGAAATGTCAACAAGAGCTCTATTGAACCTGAATGGTGAAAAAAATTCCACTATTATTCAACATTGAGGTTGTAATAAGTGCAAATTACATAACCGTCACCGGCATTTGAGCGATATGCCAATCAGAATTGTTGGGCCTCGCATTATTTTGTCTCTCGCTTTAAACCGGGAGAAAGAGGTGTCACTTTGTGCATTGCTCTCAGCGCGTTTATTTAAAGGGAAACTTCGGTTTTTTTCAACCTGGGCCCTGTTTTCATAATTTTTTCTGTATATTTGAGTGCTGGATAAAACATTTTTTGAGGTCGCGCCAGTATTGAGCAGGGCAGGCAGCCTCCAGCCCAGCTAACGCTCGTACACAGGGCAACTGGCTCTCGTCAAAATTCGGCCTATAAACATGCATTTTTTTCACACTGACAGGCTCAGATAGTTACAATGAGTGTCCGACAACATACTAGAAAGGAGAAATTAACGTATGTCTCTACCTTTAGCTGGAGATCGCTGTGTGTTGTGAGCTGTGTCCAAATCTCACCACGCTACAAATCTCGTTCCGAAATCTCGCGATAACTCGCGACAAAACACCGGTGGAAAAACAGTTACCTGACTGAGGTGAAGAGAGATGACTGAAGTGATTTTCTGTTGGATTACCGAAGATTGTTATTTTAGTTTTATAGTGGAGGCAGAAAATCACTTCAGTCATCTCTCTTCACCTCAGTCAGGTAACTGTTTTTCCACCGGTGTTTTGTCGCGAGTTATCGCGAGATTTCGGAACGAGATTTGTAGCGTGGTGAGATTTGGACACAGCTCACAACACACAGCGATCTCCAGCTAAAGGTAGAGACATACGTTAATTTCTCCTTTCTAGTATGTTGTCGGACACTCATTGTAACTATCTGAGCCTGTCAGTGTGAAAAAAATGCATGTTTATAGGCCGAATTTTGACGAGAGCCAGTTGCCCTGTGTACGAGCGTTAGCTGGGCTGGAGGCTGCCTGCCCTGCTCAATACTGGCGCGACCTCAAAAAATGTTTTATCCAGCACTCACATATACAGAAAAAATTATGAAAACAGGGCCCAGGTTGAAAAAAACCGAAGTTTCCCTTTAACCGTTGTGTGGTGTTCAGGTCTGTGGGACCCGTTTTCATTTTTTTATTAAAAGAAAAATGATACAATTAATTAATTTTTCAAACTGAGACTCACTGACTTTGGCTCATTTTCTGTGAAGAACATATATCAGAATACATATTTAATGACCACTAGGGATGATGTTCGAAACCGATTCTCCCGGTTGTTCGATAAGAAAAGAACCGATTCCATGGACTCGAATCCCTTTTTGAGAACCGGTTCCCGTTATCGAGGCCACTATAGTAAAGAAAAAGAGTTGGTTCTTTATTCGAATCTTTGGGAACGAATCTAAAATGGGCAATGTTATGCCCATTTGATTGTAGACTCTTACTGACACCTTGTGGCGATATGAAAATACTACGCGTCAATAGTTTGGGCACTTCCGGGTTGACGACGTTCATGAGACAATTGAGAAGTAGACAAGTTGTGTTAGCTCTTACAAGCCTTGGAAAAGATAAGTCTGTAAGTAAACTGTTTAACTTGTTTATGTAACTCAATATTAAGGTGGAAAGTGGTTAAATTTGATAGTAAGATGTTTATGGAAAAACGATTTTTGTGCACTGTTTCAATGGATGTTTTGAGAACTTAAAATGGCTGCCAGTCGTGTATTTCCACCATCGAAATGCTTTCAACACTCAGAAGTATTTGTTTGATGATAGTACTGTATATTTGTGTGAAGCTAATATTTACATATTGTGTATTACATTTCAGTATGTTAATTGAATCACATAGCTTATACATTTGTCATTGTGTGTATTTCAGTTTAAAAAAAATAAATAACAGTCCAGTGCAAGACAAAAGTAAAGATAGGAAAAGACAAAGCAAGATCAACAACAATAAAGAGCCTAAATGGATTAATCTGCTTTGGAACTTTATTAGACGTCTTGGATTGTTTGTTAGCTGTCTGCCTGTGTGTGTAGTTAGTATGTTCCAATAGCAGCAGAAGTGCACTTTTTGGAGAGCTGTATTATTTTCAGTTTTGTGCCCAAGGGACTGATTTTATGTAACACTATATTATTATTTATAGACCTATAGTGATCACAGAGACAGGTTGTTTTTGTGTTACTGTATATATTTGTTTTTCTGAAAAATCCCACTTAATATACTTTGGGTAACAACAGTCAATATTTATTTATTTATTTTTTTAGGGGGTAACAGTCAATATTTATTTATTTTAGTTTAGTTTTTTCTTATAAAATAAAAGTGAGCTTTTGTTAAACCAAATATTGTGTTTTTTTCCATATACAATAACCTATCTGGATTCGATAAGAGAATCGATAAGGAATAGGTTCGATAAGAGTGTACACACACACACACACACAGGTTATCATTTGGAATGGGGACCAAGTTTTTGATCATCACTTGTGGGGGCCACCCTTTCTACAGGTTGTGGAGGCATAAAACAAATTTGGTAAAATGGCCACTGCCCAGTTAGCTCATACACGTCTTTAAATCTCTGGATTGATGAAGTAATGTGCTGATCATTCTTACTGGGGACCCTGGTGAAAAGTGAAAATGAGTTAATATGGCTCATGGGGACCAAATGTAAATAATTTAGCATAATTCACACACATTTGTACATGACTACTGAGGACCATTTAAAAAAAATAAAAAATAAAAAGTTCAAATTAAATGACATGATGAAGCTTAAAAATCACTTAGGCATCTTCAGAATGGATCTGACTATCATTTAAAAAGGTTTCCCTTTAGGGGACCTGTTTTTGCATTATTATTATTATACATTATGAACACTGTATAATTTTTTATCGATTATTCCTTCAGTAAATTATTGTTGATTGTTCCAATGTGTGGCACTCTGAGACAAGAATTTGTTGACAGTCAAAATGTAACATATCTTGCTTCAGTCAATATTTTAGCAGTTTTATGCATTTTTATGTATAAAATATAGAAATCGCAAATCGAATCGCAATTACAGTTTTGGAGACAAAAATCAATTACCGCAATTTTCGGAGTATAAGTCGCTCCGGAGTATAAGTCGCTCCGGAGTATAAGTCGCACCGGCCAAAAATGCATAATAAAGAAGGAAACAAACATATATAAGTCGCACTGGAGTGTAAGTCGCATTTTTTGGGGAAATGTATTTGATAAAAGCCAACACCAAGAATAGACATTTGAAAGGCAATTTAAAATAAATAAAGAATAGTGAACAACAGGCTGAATAAGTGTACGTTATATGAGGCATAAATAACCAACTGAGAACGTGCCTGGTATGTTAACGTAACATATTATGGTAAGAGTCATTCAAATAACTATAACATATAGAACATGCTATACGTTTACCAAACAATCTGTCACTCCTAATCGCTAAATCCCATGAAATCTTATACGTCTAGTCTCTTACGTGAATGAGCTAAATATTATTATTTGATATTTTACGCTAATGTGTTAATCATTTCACACATAAGTCGCTCCTGAGTATAAGTCACACCACCGGCCAAACTATGAAAAAAACTGCGACATATAGTCCGAAAAATACAGTAGGTTTTTCTCAAAATCGTGCAGCCCTATTTTCCACCAATCGGGAGCTTCACCAATGTAATTACTAGAAAAGGGGAAGAAAAACAAGGACAGGGAAATGGGGGAATTTACTCATGAATACAAAAATATTAGGTGAATAAAATGAAAAGTGTAACATACAACAGTGAGGCACTCTTATCCAGAAAATTATGCAAAAAATTTAAAATGTATGATATTTTTAAAATGTTCTTTTGTAGAGATGGCAGGCAGGAATGTCAAAATTGGAATTTATTTTTTGTTACTTACAAATATAAACAAGGTACACATTTTCCTTCATAAAGTTTTTTTTTCTTTTAAAAGGAGGTTACAGAACATATTGAAGGGCGTCATACAAGCCAAAGGCTGGGAAACTGCTGCCTTGGTCTTATGAGAAGTCATTTCTTTGACTGTTCCACCTTATAAACATCATGTGCTGCGCATTAAGCTGAGCGTACAGTACGTTTATTTTTAGATGTATGTGAGAAGTCTGTGTGTATGAGTGGCACTTATCAGTGGGCCATCTACAAGATGAGAAAATGACCTGTTTGCAGTGTAAACTTTCTTCAAATCAGAGTTCCGTGTGTGTGTGTGTTTTTCTTGTATTTCTACCCTTCTTGAGACATCAACAAGGAAAAGTACCTTCCATATTGGGAGGTGTGAACAAGTTAGGACATAAATCATGGTCCCAATACGGAAAACCATTGCATCTAATAGAGAATGTCTCATTTGCACCTCTGGTGGTGAAATCTATCAAAATGAGGGTGGTCCCAAAAAGGAGGGATTTTTCAAATTGACTGTGTCGGTTTTAAAAGTGCTCCCCCTTTGGTCAACATAGGAAATAACAAGTGTGTGTAAAAATTTGAAGTGCTGCCACTCTGGCCAACATATGAAATAACAAGTGTGTGTAAGAAATTGAAATGCACCCCCTTTGGTCACAATTTATTTAAAAATAAATAAATATGTATGTAGAGACATACTGTAATAACCTGAAGTAAATAATGAAGATTAAGAACCAATTACAAGCAAAATTAAATAACTAAAAGCAGTCTCTCACAATGTGTCGACTTTTTTCTTATAAAATTGGGGACAATTTCTCATATTCTTTCTGTTTCTGTAATATTTTAATATTTTCTAGTAAAGTTATTACTTTATGTAAAATTTATACTTTTTAATGCAAAATGGTGACATTTGTCATATAAAATTATGACTTTTATCACAATATTGCCAATTTTTTTGTAATATAGTGAAATTTTTTGAGTAAAATGCTGACTTTTGTCATAATTTTGCCAAGTAAAATTCCGATTATTATTATAATATTGCCAAAATGTTAAAGTTTTCTTATAAAATTGTGAGTTTTGTCGAGTAAAATTACGACTCTTTTCATAAAATTGCCAAGATTTTAAGCTTTTCTTGTAAAATTGCGACTGTTATTGAGTAAAATTCCAACTTTTATCATAATATTGCACAAATGTTCAGTTTTTCTTGTAAAATTTGCGTTGAATCAAATTATGACTTGTATCATAATACTACCTAAATTATAAGTTTTTCTTGTGAAATTCCAACTCATTTTTCACAACAAGTGCTTTTATATTTGCATAGTATGTATATATTATTAATGTTGTAAATACACATCTTTATATATCCAGAAAGGGTGGTCCTAAAGAGGTAGGCATTTTTCGGAGGTCTCAAGAAGGTACAAAATACAAGAATGTGTGTGTGTGTGTGTGTGTGTGTGTGTGTGTGTGTGTGTGTGTGTGTGTGTGTGTGTGTGTGTGTGTGTGTGTGTGTGTGTGTGTGTGTGTGTGTGTGCATACCGAGGAAAGTGAGCCTGTCACTGAGCATCATGGCCGGGCCTAAATTGTCTATGAGGTCCAGATCAGAAAAGGTTCCTTTAGCGCAGTAATCCTGCAAGAACCTGACACAAACAAACGCTATTCAGGAGGAAAGACTCGGATAAAAGAGTGTTTTAGGGTACAAACCTCTCTGAAATTAAAGTGGCAAAGGCAGCGTCTTTGGCTCGGATGCTCCAGGAAAGAGCAGAACCAAGTCTGTTGTTCCTCAGAGCCCGCATGGCCATGATCTTGCAAATGCTCCGCACTAAATAAAAGACGGGAAATGATTCATTTAAGGTTGAGTTGATTTTTCAAGAAAGGCTGGCGTTGAAGCGTCAAAGTGCTACCTTGCTCTGACATCTGCCTTTTCTCACAGATCCTGAGCACCTTGAGGGCTTTGCGCTCCGTGTCTAAAGGGATGCGCTCCATCTGCAGTTCCAGGTAGACTCGGCCAAACTCTGGGCAGTGGTCAAAGTAGTCCACAGCCAGTTGCCACAGACTTCAAATAGAAAACATAAACAATGGTAATGTGAGTAATAATAATAATAATAATAATGGAGACATTCCAATCAGAGTTTTGTGCTGCCCGTTCTGATACCGATCATCCATGTGTGAGATCGGCCAATACCGATCACATGTATTAACTGCAAATTGTTAAATGTATTTATGGTAAGTGCTATTGACAGCTTGAGAATATCAACACAATATTTAAAGGCCTACTGAAATGAATTTTTTTTTATTTAAACGGGGATAGCAGATCCATTCTATGTGTCATACTTGATAATTTTGCGATATTGCCATATTTTTGCTGAAAGGATTTAGTAGAAAACATCGACGATAAAGTTCGCAACTTTTGGTCGCTGATAAAAAAAGCCTTGCCTGTACAGGAAGTAGCGTGACGTCACAGGTTGAAGGGCTCCTCACATTTCCCCATTGCTTACACCAGCAGCGAGAGCGATTCGGACCGAGAAAGCGACGATTACCCCATTAATTTGAGCCAGGATGAAAAATTTGTGGATGAGGAACGTGAGAGTGAAGGACTAGAGTGCAGTGCAGGACGCATCTTTTTTCACTCTGACCGTAACTTAGGTACAAGGGCTCATTGGATTCCACACTCTCTCCTTTTTCTATTGTGGATCACGGATTTGTATTTTAAACCACCTCGGATACTATATCCTCTTGAAAATGAGAGTCGATAACGCGAAATGGACATTCACAGTGACTTTTATCTCCACGACAATACATCGGCGAAGCACTTTAGCGACGGAGCTAACGTGATAGCATCGGGCTTAACTGCAGATAGAAACAAAATAAATAAACCCCTGACTGGAAGGATAGACATAAAATCAACAATACTATTAAACCATGGACCTGTAACTACACGGTTAATGCTTTCCAGCATGGCGAAGCTTAACAATGCTGTTGCTAACGACGCCATTGAAGCTAACTTAGCAACGGGACCTCACAGAGCTATGCTAAAAACAGTAGCTATCCACCTATGCCAGCCAGCCCTCATCTGCTCATCAACACCCGTGCTCACCTGCGTTCCAGCGATCGACGGAGCGACGAAGGACTTCACCCGATCATAGATGCGGTCGGCGGCTAAAGTCGGATAGCGCGTCTGCTATCCAAGTCAAAGTCCTCCTGGTTGTGTTGCTGCAGCCAGCCGCTAATACACAGATCCCACCTACAACTTTCTTCTTTGCAGTCTTCATTGTTCATTAAACAAATTGCAAAAGATTCACCAACACAGATGTCCAGAATACTGTGGAATTTTGCGATGAAAACCGAGCTTTTTGTATTGGATACAATGTGTCCGAATACTTCCGTTTCAACGATTGACGTCACGCGCATACGTCATCATACAAAGACGTTTTCAACCGGAAGTTTTTGCGGGAAATTTAAAATTGCACTTTATAAGTTAACCCGGCCGTATTGGCATGTGTTGCAATGTTAAGATTTCATCATTGATATATAAACTATCAGACTGCGTGGTCGGTAGTAGTGGCTTTCAGTTGGCCTTTAAACGAGTGCCTTATTCTCTTTTATTGCATACAACTGTTTGAGCAAAATAAAGTCGATAGTACACAATAACTAAACAAAAGCAAAACTTGACTATCTAGTACTCATTTAAATAATTTTCCCTAAAAGCCCTCCTCTGTCTAGGGAATTATTCACTGAATTTGCGAACACATACACAATATGTCTTTTGAGACAACACAAATATCAAACTAATCAGTATTGATCATATACTGGCCACTGTCTGTATATATCCAACCCTCAGCCATATTTTTTAACCGCATGTGGCCCTCGAGTCTAAAAGTTTGGGGACCCCTGAGCTAGCATGTAATAGCATTTCCGAGGCATACCTGTGATGAGTGAAGAGACCTGACGCATATTCTAACAGCAGGAACTCTCTCAAGTTGGAGCCAAAGCTGAAAAGACAAAAGAATGATCACGTTAGCTAAAAAAAAAAAAAGTGCTGTTTTCTCCTCCTTCAAAAAGCTTCTTACTGAAGATTGTGAGACTGGAGGAGCTGGCAGTGATCGAGTAGATCTGTCAGATGGGCCACAAACCACCAGTTGTTGAGTGCAATGCTAAAAAGGGACACATAACATTAGGGATTTAGCAGTAGGAAATCACAGAATAGATGTCAAGTTGCGTTACCTGCAGTCTTTAAGGACCTGATGGATGTCAAACTCAAAGGCAGCTAGTAAAATGCTGTCCAGCGCCTCAGGCACGCTCCTGGGGTCCAGAAACATGGTCATACACGACTGTGGAGAGCGACACAGATGCCAAAGACACATTAAGCAAAAGCGTCAACAACAAATAGCGCTGCGGTAGTAAAAGTGGAGTACCTGTGCATAGAAATGCAACTCTGCGGGTTGGACTGTGGGGTGGCAATAGAGCAGTCTTGTGACCATGAAGTGGTACCAGGTGCTCAGCAGTTCTCTGTGCTCCAACAAGGTGTCTTCATCTCCTACTAGGATCTACAATTTAAAGGAATCCATCAATCGCTTGCACTGAACCTAAGAAACAGCATCAAAACATTTTTACGGTCGCACTTCCCTCCATGTCAGTGTCTGCCCTGCTTGCCTCTTTGTAGGGCTGGGCGATATATCGATATACTCGATATATCGCGGGTTTTGTCTCTGTGCGATATAGAAAATGACCAGTGTTTCCCACACATTCATTTATTTGTGGCGGCCCGCCACGAAAGAATTACGTCCGCCACAAATTAAAAAAAAAATAAAAAATATTTTTATTTTTTTGTGTGTCCTGTCCAGCTTCTCAGGCAAATCATATAGTTGATGTAGATGCCCATATAGGATGTTCAGATTTACTTTACAAAAGAGAAGTGTAGGATACTTCTCTTGTTGCCTTATTTGTATTTGACCACTACTGTTGTCTGTTTATTTGTTACTGACTGTGGCAGGACACCTCTGCCTCTGTTTCACTTTATGTTGCTGGTAAATAATATGTTTGTAGTAGTAGGCTAAAGTTAAATTATTTAGTATGCACTAATTGAAGGGGCAGAGCTTTAAGAGACATTTTAGCTTTTATATTTTATAAGATATATTTTTTGTAAGAACCACAATTAATAAATATATTTCAGTGAATAACTTGTTGTTCAAATCTGTATATAAATATGTACATAAAGTGTTGTAATTATATTGTAAAATGGATGGATGGATGGACGTTTAAATCAAAACTGTTATTATTAATTAGTAAGTATACATTTTTTTAGCCTTTTTAGAGGAAATCATATCATTGTAGTAAATTATGCAAATTACTTGATGATGTCATGGTGACCACGCCCATAGCCACGCCCCCACCGCCACAGGTATCTTGGCAGTTTATGGGAAACACTGATGACTATATCGTGATATTCAAGTATACGTTCTCACGCAGTTGCTTTTAGCTGCTGGCATTACACTGCATGCGTTTCCAATTCTTTCTTGTCTCCGCTTCTCACAGAGACCTAAAACAAGCGCACCTTCTTACATACGTCACGTGTGCTACGTCACACGCTCCCGCGGAGCAGACAGGTAGCGACATTGTAACGTTAGCTGTGATGCTAACGGTGCGGGTGGTAATACGAGCGAAAGAAGGTGCCAATCTGGTAACAAATGAAGGAAGAATTCATTCCCAAGAAAAACAGCAGGGGGTTCATCGTCTGGCGGTGGTTTGGCTTCAAGTGGGAAGATGCTAAACAATTATGCGGCAAAAGCGTTGCTACAAAAAGTAGCACCGCTGCTAATGTAGCATCATTTGAAAAGTCACCCGCTAGACCAGGGGTCACCAACGCGGTGCCCGCGGGCACCAGGTCGCCCGTAAGGACCAGATGAGTCGCCCGCGGGCCTGTTCTAAAAAAAAAAATTTTTTTTTTTTTTTTTAAAATTAATTCTACATAGAAAAAACACAATATACACTTTCAATCAGTGCATGAACCCAAACAACCCCCGCCCCCTCTTATTTTATTTTATTTTTTAAAAAAGGGCCTTATCTTCAACAGACCAGGTTGTCAATGAAATTAGATTTGTTTAAAGGGTTTTTTAAACCAGGCCCAGTCCAGATAATGTCCAAGTCGGACTCAGCAACACACACCTTCATTCATGTACACAGAAAAAAATTAGGGAACACAACAGATTGCATATAATTTATAAACAAAATTACATTTTCAAAATAAGCATGTATGTACAGTCCAGATTATGTCCAGGTCACTCAAATTAGGGAACACAACAACAGATATCATATAATCTATAAACAGAATTATACTTTCAAAATAAGCCTTTCAGGACTTCTCATCTTTTTTTTAATGTTTTTTGGCATCATTATCGTTTCAACCATGTAACTTTCTAAAGTTAGAAAATACTGAATAAATGTTTTAAAGAAAGTAATACTAAGTGAATATCTGTTTTTGGCCTTAAAAATAAACATTTTACCGAGTACTATAATTAAATTGACTAAATCATGATTGTCAATGAACTCTCCTAAAATAACAGAAACCACATTAAACTTCATAAACAAACCAATCCTTAAACACATTTTTTCAACTTCCACCCAAAACAAAGACACAATATGACAATACCAAAACAAATGCAGGGTGGATTCAGGCTCCTGACAACAAAATCGGCAATCATCTGACTCTGTCATATTCCATAATTTTAACATTTTCCCTGTGGGTAAGAAGTTATAAATAATTTTAATTTGAAAATAACGATTTTGCACATCGATAGTGGTTTTATAGATTAGTTTGAATATGGCATCCCATGGCAACGGGCAGTCAAAAAAGTCCTCCCATTTTCCATTTGTGTTGTATGAGGCAGCCTTCAAAGATTTCTTTATTAAATAAAAATTATGTATTTTTCTATTTATTTTAGTTCCTTTTTGCCAACTAGAATTTCTTATTAGAGGTTTACAAACTAATAATTTAGTAGTTCCATAATTAATTATTTGTTTCCATCTTTTCCCAATTACTCCAGTTAGTTGATAAAATGAAAAGCTTGAGCAAGCATCACCATACATAGCTCTAAATTCATCATACTTCATAATTTTACCATTCTCATTGATAATATCATTGACAAAAATGATTCCTCTTTCAAACACATTTTTCCAAAAGAAAGGCTTTCCATCTATTACAATATTAGAGTTCATCCATATTAACTGCTGCAAAATATCGTCTCTTTTTTCTGGCACATAAAATTTAAAACACCACTATGAGGATTGTTTCCTTTATGAACCCCGCCATGTTTCCCAGCAGACTCTCTGGGAGGGGATCACTTGTAAAAAAGGATACAATTTCTTTTGATACAGTACATGTTTTTTGTCCAACAGGACATTTGTGTACCACTCAATGTTTAAATACATCTTTGGAACAATTAATGCTTTTAAAGACAGATACATAGCTTCAAGGTTGAGAAGTTCCGGCCCCCATATTCATACTCTTTGTACAAAACCTTTCTTTTAATCTTTTCTGGTTTGCCGTTCCAGACAAAATCGAAGACCCTCCGCTCTTAAATCTTAAAAAAGTTTTGTGATGGAGCTGGTAATGACAAAAACAAATAAATAAATTGAGGAATAATTAACGAGTTGGCAATAGACATTTTACCATACAAGGTTAGGGATTATCTTTGTGAATCAGCCTTTTCTGACATGAACTTCATCAAGAACAAACACAGAACACGCCTCACTGATGCACATCTGCAAGACTCACTCAGAGTTGCAGTGTCAAGTTACACACCAGAGTACAACACACTAGTTAACAGCATGCAATGCCAGGCTTCCCACCAACTGACAAAGAAACAGATAACAGATTTGGTGTCCAGTTCAAAGTGTGACATGATTTAAAAATTTGAGAGTTTACTTTTGTATTTTACATGAGTTATTATTTGTACAATCATGGTGCAAAGTAATTCATGATTTGTTAAAAAAATGTTAGTGGTTAGCTAGTTAAAATGGGATATTGTGATTTCACAAGACTGTCTTAGAAGTGATCATTTGAAAATGTTCAATTTGAAAAATGTGCACTTAGAGAAAATATAAAAATAAAGTGTTGCATATTGATATTTATCTGTTTCTATATATATTTATTGTGAGAAATCATTAAGATGATCAGTGTTTCCACAAAGATAAATATCATTAATTATTAATAATAACAGTTAAAGGTAAATTGAGCAAATTGGCTACTTCTGGCAATTTATTTAAGTGTGTATCTAACTGGTAGCCCTTCGCAGTAATCAGTACCCAAGAAGTAGCCCTTGGTTTCAAAAAGGTTGGTGACCCCTGCGCTAGAGAATGAGGAGTGCTTGAAACGCCGCATGTCAACATCTCCGTTCGGTGCCACACCAACAAAATGCCGAAGCAACTATTTCCAGATCAACACCGTATGAAAAAAATAGTCAACAGAAGGAGATAACGTCCGCAGGAACCTACAACCTGGGGCGGTATAGCTCGGTTGGTAGAGTGGCCGTGCCAGCAACTTGAGGGTCCCAGGTTCGATCCCAGCTTCTGCCATCCTAGTCACTGCCGTTGTGTCCTTGGGCAAGACACTTTACCCACCTGCTCCCAGTGCCACCCACACTGGTTTAAATGTAACTTATATATTGGGTTTCACTATGTAAAGCGCTTTGAGTCACTAGAGAAAAGCGCTATATAAATATAATTCACTTCACAACATAGCAAAGGACATACACTACCGTTCAAAAGTTTGGGGTCACATTGAAATGTCCTTATTTTTGAAGGAAAAGCACTGTACTTTTCAATGAAGATAACTTTAAACTAGTCTTAACTTTAAAGAAATACACTCTATACATTGCTAATGTGGTAAATGACTATTCTATTTTTGGTGCAATATCTACATAGGTGTATAGAGGCCCATTTCCAGCAACTATCACTCCAGTGTTCTAATGGTACAATGTGTTTGCTCATTGGCTCAGAAGGCTAATTGATGATTAGAAAACCCTTGTGCAATCATGTTCACACATCTGAAAACAGCTTAGCTCGTTACAGAAGCTACAAAACTGACCTTCCTTTGAGCAGATTGAGTTTCTGGAGCATCACATTAGTGGGGTCAATTAAACGCTCAAAATGGCCAGAAAAAGAGAACTTTCATCTGAAACTCGACAGTCATATTCTTGTTCTTAGAAATGAAGGCTATTACACAAAATTGTTTGGGTGACCCCAAACTTTTGAACGGTAGTGTACACTATTTGATATGCAGCTCATTTTTATGTGACACTTATTGAAATATCTTGTGTGACATCATGCACAAAAGTGCACTTTATTTATTTTAAACTATTGTAGTGGCGTTCTGTACAAAAAGTGCACTTTAATTTAGTGTTGTTTTGATGTCATCTTAGTGACATCATGCACAAAAGTGCACTCATAGCTTGTTTTAAAATATCTCTGACAATCTTGCACTTTCTGTTTGGAAATGACATGAATGTTTGTGCCACTGCTTAATAACTGTTTAATAAATACACTTTTGGTCAATTGACTTAGTTGTGATTTCCCTCTCTGCATGAAAGTTTAAAATGAGCATATATTAATGAAGTATGAACAAGAATGTTTTAATGTAGACACATAGAATCATCATACTGCTGTGATTATATGCATCAAGTGTTCATTCAAGGCTAAGGAAAAATATGGAGATATATATCGTGTATCGTGACATGGCCTAAAAATATCGAGATATTAATAAAAGGTCTTATCGCCCGGCCCTACCTCTTTGTCTCGTCTATACATGAAGAGCCTCTCTTTCTGCACTGTTCTCCGAAAGCTAAACATCTAAACATGGATGTGATAAATGGACTCGACTCAATTGACAAGATCTTCTCGACAAGGAGCAGAGAAAATAAAATAAAGAAGACGCATTGAATGAGGAGAAGGTGTGTCCAAACTTTTGGCCTGTACTGTATATGTTCTGTAAAACCACTGATGGTAACTTCTTATATTTTGGTTAGAAAAACATAACTTTGAGCAAGTTGCAAACAGCCCCATTAACTCATTTAATGTCCATTTGTCAACGATAGTGTCCATCCATGCTACATTTTATTTCTGAAGACATGACACCTATGGGGGGGGACTAAGGTCCACTATTTCAGGTACCTAATTTTGCGTCCAGTACAGGGGTACAGTAGAAGCTATGAAAGACAAACCTTGCATACGACTTCCAGGTGTTGGTTGCTGGCAAAAGAGTTGTCCTGAAGACAGCGGTCCACCTCCTCATGCCAATGTCTCCACTTCACGTCAAACTCTGTAAGTGTCTGAGTGCCAATAGGCTGAAAGTAAAGCAGAGATTCTGTGAAGCCCTTAAATCATTTTTGATGAACCACAGTATCCGCATAGAGTACATCCCCACCAAATAGAATTGCTCAACCATAAAATTCCATAACATGCCTATTTGTGTTACCGTATTTTTCGGACAATAAGTCGCTTTGGACTATAAGTCGCACCGGCCGAAAATGCATAATAAAGAAGGAAAAAAACATACATAAGTCGCACTGGAGTATAAGTCGCATTTTTTGGGGAAATGTATTTGATAAAAGCCAACACCAAGAATAGACATTTGAAAGGCAATTTAAAATAAAGAATAGTGAACAACAGGCTGAATAAGTGTACGTTATATGAGGCATAAATAACCAACTGAGAACGTGCCTGGTATGTAAACGTAACATATTATGGTAAGAGTCATTCAAATAACTATAACATATAGAACATGCTATACGTTTACCAAACAATCTGTCACTCTTAATCGCTAAATCCCATGAAATCTTATACGTCTAGTCTCTTACGTGAATGAGATAAATCATATTATTTGATATTTTACGATATTTCACACATAAGTCGCTTCTGAGTATAAGTCGCACCCCCGGCCAAACTATGAAAAAAAACTGCGACTTATAGTCCGAAAAATACGGTACTTTAAAACATAAGCCTCTCACTGTTTATTAAATGCATTTTGAGTTCAGTTTTACACATTACATGCACACAGTATACAATACTGTACATATTGTCAAAACATTTTCCTGCTGAAAAATGTCGACTGAATTTGGCAGGGTTCATAGCTGCGGTACTCTGCACTCTGCACATAGCGCCATCAAACTATACAGTCGTGGTCAAAAGTTTACATACACTTGTAAAGAACATAATGTCATGGCTGTCTTGAGTTTCCAATCATTTCTACAACTCTTTTATTTTTTTGTGATGGAGTGATTGGAGCACATACTTGTTGGTCACAGAAAACATTCACAAAGTTTTCTTCTTTTATGAATTTACTATGGGTCTACTGAAAATGTGAGCAAATCTGCTGGGTCAAAAGTATACATACAGCAATGTTAATATTTGCTTACATGTCCCTTGGCAAGTTTCACTGCAATAAGGCGCTTTTGATAGCCATCCACAAGCTTCTGCTTGAATTTTTTGACCACTCCTCTTGACAAAATTGGTGCAGTTCAGCTAAATGTGTTGGTTTTCTGACATGGACTTGTTTCTTCTGCATTGTCCACACATTTAATTCAGGACTTTGGGAAGGCCATTCTAAAACCTTAATTCTAGCCTGATTTACCACTTTTGACGTGTGTTTGGGGTCATTGTCCTGTTGGAACACCCAACTGCGTCCAAGACCCAACCTCCGGCCTGATGATTTTAGGTTGTCCTGAGGAATTTGGAAGTAATCCTCCTTTTTCATTGTCCCATTTACTCTCTGTAAAGCACCAGTTCCATTGGCAGCAAAACAGGCCCAGAGCATAATACTACCACCACCATGCTTGACGGTAGGTGAGGTGTTCCTGGGATTAAAGGCCTCACCTTTTCTCCTCCAAACATATTGCTGGGTATTGTGGCCAAACAGCTCAATTTTTGTTTCATCTGACCACAGAACTTTCCTCCAGAAGGTCTTATCTTTCTCCATGTGATGTCAGATGATGTTTGGCCACTATACCCAGCAATATGTTTGGAGGAGAAAAGTAGAAATTGTAGAAATGATTGGAAACTCAAGACAGCTATGACATTATGTTCTTTACGCTTTTGAGCACGACTGTATATTCAAGTTACTATAAAAAGAGTGAACTATTGAACATTTAAAGCAGTAAAAAATAATGATGCAAATATGCAGGGGTACAAATACCAAACAGCAAACAGGCGGGGATTTTCTTGACCATCATACAGGTAGTTGAGTGATAGAAATGCAGAATCTGGTCTTACATTGTAGAAAGGCATCCTGCAAAGCAGGTTGTCCATCAGCTTGAACATGTTCCTGGCGGCAGGCTGGAGGGCGGCCTGCTTCACCAGCAAATGACGGACTTCTTCCAAGCGACCCTGCAGCGTGTAGCTCATCACCTGCGTAGTAAATACTCCCTTTATACAATTTCCGCGATTAATGTCCGCACCTAAAGATGTGCTGTACCTACCACATCCCAGTAGTCACGGTGCTCGGCGGGACTCTCACTTTGCAGCACGTGCCTTGCCTTCTCTTCCACGTCGGCCTTATGAAGCCTGACCCAATCCAGGAGGTGGAGCAATAGGGAGCCCGCTATGGACGCAGACACAAACCACATTGTTAGGAAACCTGGGAAGGTTCAGTGCAAACAAGGAAAAGAAAACAGTGGGTGCAAAGTGGATCTAACCAGGAGCAGCATCAATGAAAAGCACTTCGCACAGATTCCAGATCAGTTCTATGGCCAACAAGATTGACACCTGTTGAAATAGAACAGGCATAGTTAACTCCAAATACTTCAAAATTGTTCAGGATAATCATGCACTCGCATTATACATGCATAATAAGTTTTACTTGCGCCGACAACCATTTTGGTCAATGTCTACAACTACAAAACCCAAAAGCAGTGAAGTTGGCACGTTGTGTAAATGGTAAATAAAAACAGAATACAATGATTTGCAAATCCTTTTCAACTTATATTCAATTGAATAGACTGCAAAGACAAGATATTTAATGATCACACTGAGAAACTTAATTTTTTTTTGCAAATAATCATTAACTTAGAATTTAATGGCAGCAACATGTTGCAAAAAAGTTGGCACAGGGGCATTTTTACCACTGTGTTACATGGCCTTTCCTTTTAACAACACTCAGTAAACGTTTGGGAACTGAGGAGACCAATTTTTGAAGCTTTTCAGGTGGAATTCTTTCCCATTTTTGCTTGATGTACAGCTTAAGTTGTTCAACAGTCCGGGGTCTCCGTTGTGGTATTTTAGGCTTCATAATGCACCGCACATTTTCAATAGGAGACAGGTCTGGACTACAGGCAGGCCAGTCTAGTACCCGCACGCTGTTGTAACACGTGGCTTGGCATTGTCTTGCTGAAATAAGCAGGGGCGTCCATGATAACGTTGCTTGGATGGCAACATATGTTGCTCCAAAACCTGTATGTACCTTTCAGCATTAATGTTGCCTTCACAGATATGTAAGTTACCCATGCCTCGGGCACTAATACACCCCCATACCATCACAGATGCTGGCTTTTGAACTTTGCGCCTATAACAATCCGGATGGTTCTTTTCCTCTTTGTTCCGGAAAACACCACGTCCACAGTTTCCAAAAACAATTTGAAATGTGGACTCGTCAGACCACAGAACACTTTTACACTTTGCATCAGTCCATCTTAGATAAGCTCGGGCTCAGCGAAGCCGGCGGCGTTTCTGGGTGTTGTTGATGAATGGCTTTCGCTTTGCATAGTAGAGTTTTAACTTGCACTCACAGATGTAGCGAAGAACTGTAGTTACTGACAGCGGTTTTCTACAGTGTCCCTGAGCCCATGTGTTGATATCCTTTACACACTGATGCCGCCTTTTGATGCAGTACCGCCTGAGGGATCGAAGCTCACGGGCTTAGCCACTTACGTGAAGTGATTTCTCCAGATTCTCTGAACCATTTGATGATATTACGGACCGTAGATGGCGAAATTCCCTGAATTCCTTGCAATAGCTCGCTGAGAAATGTTGTTCTTAAACTGTTCCGACAATTTGCTCACACATTTGTTGACAAAGTGGTGACCCTCGCCCCATCCTTGTTTGTGAATGACTGAGTATTTCATGGAAGCTGCTTTTATACCCAATCATGGCACCCACCTGTTCCCAATGAACCTGTTCACCTGTGGGATTTTCCAAATAAGTGTTATTTAATGAGCATTCCTCAACTTTCTCAGTCTTTTTCGTCACTTGTGTCAGCTTTTTTTAATCATTTTGTAGGCATCAAATTCCAAATGAGCTAATATTTGCAAAAAATTAAAGTTTTCCAGTTCGAACGTTAAGTATCTTGTCTTCGCAGTCTATTCAATTGAATATAGGTTGAAAAGGATTAGCAAATCTTGGTATTTTGTTTTTATTTACGATTTACACAACGTGCCAACTTCACTGGTTTTGTCAATTTAATCCAAATTGTCATTGAATTCAATGACTAAAATAAACTAACTTAATTGAAACAATGGTTGCATGTTCGTCTATGAAAAAAAACCATGACAAATGAAAAATTAAATGTTAGTACAAACCTGATTTCCATACTGCATGCCTGCCGCTGGGTCTTTACTATTAACTGAAAACGGGAAAACATTATAACATTGTGATAATTCCTGAAACATGTATTGTAAATATGTTAAAAGAAAATGCTGACCTGCAATTTGTTGGAGCTCTTCAATACAGGCACGTATAATAGATCTATAGTTTTTACTAATGCTGACAAACCTTAGGGGAGGCAGGGGAGAAAGTCAAGCAACATTATGGAGAGTTCAAATTACTTTGGCGTGATTTACGGTGAAATGTATTTGGGGGAATAGAGCTTACTGGGGTTTCTTGTTCTTGTTGGGGATGTCTTCTTGAATGGTCTGCAGGCCAACAAAGATGTAGTGCGACTCGTTGAAGAGTTTGCGTAGTATGGGGGAATAGATGTCCTCGTCTTTCCTGACTTCGTGAATGAAGGAGTTACACGACCCTGTGACACCTGCAAAAAGAGGGCACGTGCAAGTTTGAGGTGAAACACTGGACACGAAAATGTAAAAACTAGAGATGGCCGATAATGGCTTTTTTGCCGATATCCGATATTGTCCATCTCTTAATTACCGATATCAACCGATACCGATATATACAGTCTAGGGCTGCAACTAACGATTAATTTGATAATCGATTAATCTGTCGATTATTACTTCGATTAATTAATTAATAATCGGATAAAATAAACAAACTACATTTCTATCCTTTCCAGTATTTTATTGAAAAAAAACAGCATACTGGCACCATACTTATTTTGATCATTGTTTCTCAGCTGTTTGTACATGTTGCAGTTTATAAATAAAGGTTTATATATATAAAAAAAAAAATAAATAAATAAATAAATTAAAAAAATAAAAAATTTGCCTCTGCGCATGCGCATAGCATAGATCCAACGAATCGACAACTAAATTAATCGCCAACTATTTTTATAATCAATTTTAATCGATTAGTTGTTGCAGCCCTAATACAGTCGTGGAATTAACACATTATTATGCCTAATTTTGTTGTGATGCCAATGCTGGATGCATTAAACAATGTGACAAGGTTTTCCAAAATAAATCAACTCAAGTTATGGAAAAAAATGCCAACATGGCACTGCCATATTTATTATTAAAGTCACAAAGTGCATTATTTTTTTTAACATGCCTCAAAACAGCAGCTTGGAATTTGGGACATGCTCTCCCTGAGAGAGCATGAGGAGGTTGAGGTGGGCGGGATTGAGGTGGGGGTGGGGTAGGGGGCAGCGGGGGGTGTATATTGTAGCGTCCCGAAAGAGTTAGTGTTGCAAGGGGTTCTGGGTATTTGTTCTGTTGTGTTTATGTTGTGTTACGGTGCGGATGTTCTCCCGAAATGTGTTTGTTATTCTTGTTTGGTGTGGGTTCACAGTGTGGCGCATATTTGTAACAGTGTTAAAAGTTGTTTATACAGCCAACCTCAGTGTGACCTGTAGGGCTGTTGACCAAGTATGCCTTGCATTCACTTGTGTGTGTGAAAAGCCGTAGATATTATGTGATTGGGGTGGCACGCAAAGGCAGTGCCTTCAAGGTTTATTGGCACTCTGTACTTCTCCCTACGTCCGTACAGCGGCGTTTTAAAAAGTCATAAATTGTACTTTTTGAAACTGATACCGATAATTTCCGATATTACATTTTTAAGCATTTATCGGTCGATAATATCGGCAGTCCGATATTATCGGACATCTCTAGTTAACAATACCATCAGACTTTGTGTGACCTCTTCTGAGGGCTACAATACATTATATTACTTGTATTTGTTTTCACGTCAAATACCCTTATTTTCATAGTGTGGCAGCTATGATATTGTCGTGGGGGATGGCCACATTCAGTTACATTAAGGGGAAACCCTGTTATTGTATTACACTTGTTACAAAGGATGTTTATTTACATTGTCACTTTCAAGATACTCAACTGTATTTTTTTCTATATATTTGCATGTAATAGCGATTGTCCCAGCGTCTATTCTTGCACTTAAACATACATGTTAATATAGTAAAAATATGATTAATACATTTGAGCATTATGTTTGTGTTCAATAACCTTAAGTGTGTTTATCCTAATCATTCTTGCCACTTCATTTTACGCACTATGGCATATTTGCCAAGCTTTTTTTGGACAATACCACAATAATATCGTACCGTGGCCCTACGACCCAAAACTGTTTTTATCATCTCAGAAATATTTCTAAAGTGAGAAATTTGTCAAAATAGGATCTCGAAATCATCATTCACGCGTTAATTTCGTCTCGTATTGATTATTGCAATTCTCTTTTCAACAAGTCAACGCTAAAGAGACTTCAGACTGTACAAAATGCGGCTGCTAGACTTTTGACCGTATTATCCCCATTTTATCCAATCTTCATTGGCTTCCAGTTAAATTCCGCATTGAGTTTAAAATTGCAGTCCTGACATTCAGTGCGTTGCATGGTGGGGTCCCTCAGTACATCACTGACTTGCTATGCCCCTACTATTCAGGCCGCAGCCTCCGGTCTTCAGGCCAGGGTCTTCTAAAGATCCCCAAAACTTGTTTTAAAACCCGTGGAGACCTGGCATTCCAGGCTATAGCTCCCAGACTCTGCAAAAAATTGCCCCAGTCCCTCCGTGATCTGGACTGTGTTGAAACATTTAAAAAACATTTGAAAACTTCTCTTTTTAGTAAAGCTTTTAGTTAATGCACCTTTTAACTATAATTTTTATTTCACTTTGTATCTTTTTAATGATGTTCCCCCGGTTGTTTTAATTGAATTGTTGTTTTACTTCACCTATGTTTTGTACAGCGCTTTGAGATTTTGTCTGTGACAAGCGCTTTATAAATAAAATGTACTTACTTACTATAACCGTTACAATATCGTACCGTGAAATTTTGATATCGTTACATCTCTAGTAAACAATCATGCACATTTCTTAATATCCACACACCTGAACGTTTGTAGAGGGTCTCATACACAAGAATATCTCCTGGGCCCCAAGCATACCCAAGATGTTTTCCATGACTGACTGCAGGAATATTCTAAAAGGTAACAAAAAGACAGAAAGGTCAATACAAAATCGTAAAGCACTAATGCAGTACATACAGTAAACTACAATACTCTGGAAAGACATTACACCTCATCTACAGCCTGCTACAAGTGAAGTCAGTGGACTACTTTTAGCATTGCTGAGTACCTAATTGTTAAATGATGACTACATATTGACCAAAATTGTTCAATCTTTATATAAATGACATTTGTAAAGTTACAAAGGACTTAAAGTCAGTATTATTTGCAGATGATACAACGGCATTTTGTTCAGGAGAGAACACACATAAGATAATACAAATAACAGAAGAAATGAACAAATTAAAAAGATGGTTAGATAAAAACAGACTATTTAGTCACAGTAAGACTAAAATAATGCTATTTGTTAACAGTAGAAGAGAAAGTCAAACACAAATACAAATAGACAGAGTAAATATTGAAAGGGTAAAAGAAAACACATTTTTGGGTGTAATAGATGATTAAATGATTTGGAAATCTCATGTAAAAAATATACAACATAAAGTAGCAGGAAACACATCAATAATGAATAAAGCAAATCATGTTCTAGACCAATGTTCCCTCTAAGGCGCGTCTGTGCTATTGCGCACTGCTCAAGCGTCCTCTGCGCACCGCAAATCTATGCCACGCACAAAATCAAATAAAAAAATAAGCGCATAACAATTTTCGACACGACACGCACACGACAGAGAAAACAGTTTTCGTCATCATTGTTCAAATATTGTAACGTCTGTCGAGACGCTTTGAGGACATGAATTCCATCGATCACTTTACTGAGCAAAACTCTTTATTGTAGGCCATAAACACATCACCAAAACATTAGTAAAAAAAATTATCTAGAAAAACTGGTCATTTCAAATCAGACCAAAAGCAACTTTGTTATATCAACAGCAGCCGCTCGCTCTTTCTCACTTGCGCCAACACATGCACATATGGCACTTAGCCAGTGATGCGTTTACAGCCACACAAAAAGTCGGACAACTCCAACACCACACATAAAGTGCAATTCCAGGTCGTTACACTATGATTTACCAATCAAATGTGTGCTTATTCTAGTGTCATTTATTAGGAATCTTAATTTATAAATATTAATCATGAAATGCTGTTAGTATATTAAATACTAATAAAAATATATTTTTTACAAACAGGAAGTTGCAGGAATGTACACATGATCCCCTGCTTACATCTCATTGTGCAACATGTGAATGTTTTAATGGGAACTAAATGCAATGTCTGAAAGAGGTACAAATTATTTCCAAAGCAGGACCTCCACCCGGACAAACAAAACAAGTACACAGTTCATGAAAAACAAAATGTTTTGTTATTGTCATTGTAAGTGGGCTTAAACACTTATATTAGAAAATAACCTCATGGAAATGACTGCTGTCATTTGATTATAATAATAAGAGAAAGTTGTCTGTCTATCTGTGTTGGCCCTGCGATGAGGTGGGGACTTGTCCAGGGTGTACCACGCCTTCCGCACGAATGTAGCTGAGATAGGCTCCAGCACCCCCCGCGACCCCGAAAGGGACAAGCGGTAGAAAATGGATGGATGGATGGATGGAGATTGAACTTGTTATTTAGTCAGGTTTGGGACAGGTGTGCTGCTGGTGTAGCCACAGTGTGCACGTCTGATGTTGCTCACATGGGCTCCACTGAATGCTCAGGGAGTTTTTGCGTTTGCTGACACACATGAAAAATTAGAGGGAACATTGTTCACAAAGTACACAGAACAAGAATTATGATGAACATCTTGAACCCTTTTTTTTGTTATTGAGACAAAGATTATTTATGTATTTAATATTTGTTTGCTTACTATAGTATATTATTTATTTGTTCACTGTTTTGTTAGAGAGAACAAGGAAATGGGAAAAAATTGCTATGGTATGAAAAGGGGTAGGATGAAATAAGCTCTGATTCTTCCTACTCCTTTTCGGACATGATGTAATGAAACAACTGGAAATATGTGATGCATTACATTGTATCGTATGCATGTTCCAAATAAACAAAGCAGTGGGTTTTTTACAGCATATAAAAAAATTGAATAAATGGAATGGAATGGAGAAACAATACCACTGTTTTTAGCGGTAAAATTCAAGCAACAGCGCTGCCAGTTTTTTTTTTACCGTAAAATCTTGTCGTTTTAATGTTTTTTTGTTTTTTTTTTTAAATGTTTTAGTGTCTTACTGTATATGGGAAAAAAACAGTAGCAAAGTAGATTTTACGGTAAAAACCTCAAGTCAGCGGAATTTAACAATAAAATCTATTGTCAATTTTACAGTCTACAATTTGATTGATCATTTGTTTTGATATCATAAGTCAAGCAGATATTTAAGTACAGTATTGATCTTTATTTTGACTTTATTTTAATGAAAAGTATTTTTAGAATATATGATAACGTAATATTTTGATAATATTGAATTTTAAAAGATATGCAATTGCATGCTATACATGAATTTTAATGTCAAAAGGGGAAAGAACAAATATATTTAGTAAGAAAAGATTACCGTATTTTCCGGACCATAGGGCCGATGAATGGTCTATTTTTTATCTTTTTTCATATATTAGGCGCACCGGATTATAGGGCGCATTAAAGAAGTCATATTTTTTCTTTTTTTTTTCTGAATGGAAAACACTTCCTTGTGGCCTACATCAGCGTTTTCCAACATTTTCTGAGCCAAGGCACTTTTTTTTTCATTAAAAAAATGCGGACGCACACCACCAGCAGAAATCACTAAAAAATTAAACTCAGCAGTCGATATTGACAGTAAAAAGTTGTTGTCGCAATTGTTGGATATGACTTTAAAGCATAACCAAGCATGCATCAATATAGCTCTTGTCTCAAAGTAGGTGTACTGTCACCACCTGTCACATCACGCCCTGACTTATTTGGAGTTTTTTGCTGTTTTCCTGTGTGTAGTGTTTTAGTTCTTGTCTTGCGCTCCTATTTTGGTGGCTTTTTCTCTTTATTTGGTATTTTCCTGTAGCAGTTTCATGTCTTCCTTTGTGCGATATTCCCCACACCTGCTTTGTTTTTGCAATCAAGTATATTTCAGTTGTTTTTATCCTTCTTTGTGGGGACATTGTCGATTGTCATGTCATTACATGCTCCACAGTAAGTCTTTGCTGTTGTCCAGCATTCTGTTTTTGTTTACTTTGTAGCCAGTTCGGTTTTAGTTTCGTTCTGCATAGCCTTCCCTAAGCTTCAATGCCTTTTCTTAGGGACACTCACCTTTTGTTTATTTTTGGTTTAAGCATTAGACACCTTTTGACCTGCACGCTGCCTCCCGCTGTTTCCGACATCTACAAAGCAATTAGCTACCTGCTGCCACCTACTGATATGGAAGAGTATAACGTGGTAAGTCTGCCGATCTCCAGACAGCACCGACACTCAACAACAACACATTATTAGCAGATTATAATTACTGGTTTGCAAAAAATATTTTTAACCCAAATAGGTGATTTAAGATAATCTCCCACGGCACACCAGACTGTATCTCACGGCACACTAGTGGTTGAAAAACACCGGTCTACATAACATGTAATGGTGGTGCTTTGGTCAAAATGTTCACAAATTACACAGAACAAGAATTATGATGAACATCTTGGACCCTTTTTCTTGTTATCGAGAAAAATATTATTTATGTATTTAATATGTTTGCTTACTATGATATATTGTTTATTTGTTCACTGTTTTGTTACAGAGAACAAGGAAATTGGACAAAATTGCTACGGGATGAAATAAGCTCTGCTTCTTCCTACTCCTTTTCGGACGTGATGTAATGAAACAACTGAAAATATGTATTGTATTGTATCGTATGCATGTTCCAAATAAACTGAACTGAACATATGATTAAATGATGACTACAATAGACTGCCATGCAAAGCATTTCATACTTAAACAAACGAAACATGTTATTGTTATTTATTTAATAATAAAAACACATTTTGACGCGTGGGTGTGATTCAGTGGACACTAGCTTGTTAGCAACCGTTCTGAATGAACCTTGGCAACATAAGTCACTTACGGTGATTGTTGGGTCTACGTCGACCTCCTCCATTAGGGAATAATATCAACAAAGAGTATCAAAAAAGAAAAAAAAAAGAATAAATTGTGTAAAAGTCGTCAAGCCATGAGATACAAACGCAGTGTCTACGCGCGCCAGCCATTCAGTGAAAGGCCCCCCTTGGTTTTGGCTCATGACGTCACAACAGGGCTGCCCTTTCTAGCGCCTGCTTTTCCATTTACTGCCTGTGTCTTCATTTAACCGTTTTAAGAGCTGAAATTGGAACAAAATACCAACTCCGAATTGGCTCTCCCGCGTTGAAATATAGCATTAATATAAGAGTAATAATCTGTGATTGTAATATCCCTTATGCTTTTGGACGGTTGATTCGTAGTTCGTGACGTTTCATTTTTATGTCCTGAAGCGCAGGATTCCAGGGCCCAAAATGAAGAAAAGAGCATCGTGTTTTCTTAAAATAACAAAGAAAAAAGCAACGCTATCAGACGTTAGCAGTCGGTTTTGTTGTTTTTTTGACGTGTGGTGGCTGTACGTTTATTGTAACGTTCAAAGCCGACAAAATGTGGAAAAAAACAACGCCGTGCGCGTGCACGCGTCGGCTGGCCGCCTCTGTCGCGCGCATGCAGACTCTCCCGCCCAGCGGCCCCCGCGGCCCCCCCGCCCGCGTTCCGACCACTTCCGCCCTCGTGACCGCCCGCGGCCAATCCGAGCCCGCCGACTCGCGCGCGCGCCGTCGCGGGGCCGCGCACGTCGGGTTTGGAAACTTTTAGCGGGAACGAGCACGTGCGCGCACCCGTGTTCTTTGTGTAGCGAGCGTAGAGAAAGCGCCAAAAGAGTGACCATGGCTGATGAAAAACCAAAGGTGAGTGGCAACCGCGCCGCGTTTCGAATGCGCGGTTTTCCCGGCAAAATGTGCGCCTCGGAGCCTCATATAAAATATATTTCAACGCACTCATGTCTGAATATTTTCCAAGTTGCGAGCGACAACTACAACTCTTACTTTGCTAGACCGGAAGGCTCGTGAACGCGCATTGGCGGGCGCGCCACCGGCCTGCTTTTTTTCTGCGTGAACACACGCAGCCAACCAGATGGTGTCACCCTCAGTGCACCCTTGGTCCTTTTCACCAATGATGCCACTGCAATTGCACCATCCTCTCAATTGTGGCCTCAAATACTACTAATAATACATTTTTTCTGTCTCTCTCCTCCAGGAAGCGGTAAAGACTGAAAGTTCTGAGCACATCAACCTGAAGGTAGCAGGCCAGGATGGATCGGTTGTGCAATTCAAGATTAAAAGGCACACGGCGCTCCATAAACTCATGAAGGCCTACTGTGACAGACAGGTGAGCGTGTATTAATTAACGCAGCACCACGCGCTGTGGAGCAGTGTTTTTCAACCACTGTGCCGTGGGAAATTATCTAATTTCACCTATTTGGGTTAAAAATATTTGTTGCAAACCAGTAATTATAGTCTGCAAATGATGTGATGTTGTTGTTAAGTGTCAGTGCTGTCTAGAGCTTGGCAGAGTAACCGTGTAATACGCTTCCATATCAGTAGGTGGCAGCCGGTAGCTAAATGCTTTGTAGATAGGGATGATGTTTGATAAGAAATTATCGAGTTTGAGCCCATCATCGAATCCTCTTATCGAACCATTTCCTTATCGATTCTCTTATCGAATCCAGATATGTTGTTGTATATGGAAAAAAACACAATATTTGGTTTAACAAAAGCTCACTTTTATTTTATAAGAAAAAAATAAAATAAAATAAATAAATAAATATTGACTGTTGTTACCCAAAGTATATTAAGTGGGGTTTTTCAGAAAAACAAATATATACAGTAGCACAAAAACAACCTGTCTCTGTGATCACTATAGGTGTATAAATAATAATATAGTGTTAAATAAAATCAGTCCCTTGGGCACAAAACTGAAAATAATACAACGCTTCAAAAAGTGCACTTCTGCTGCTATTGGAACATACTAACTACACACACTATGACACTAAGAACACCACAGTCATCAATCAACAATTCTTCTTCCAAAAAATTATTTCGATGGTGGAAATACACGACTGGCAGCCATTTTAAGTCCTCAAAACATCCATTGAAACAGTGCACAAAAATCATTTTTCAATAAACATCTTAGTATCAAATTTAACCACTTTCCACCTTAATATTGAGTTATATAAACAAGTTAAACAGTTTACTTACAGACTTATCTTTTCCAAGGCTTGTAAGAGCTAACACAACTTGTCTACTTCTCAATTGTCTCATGAACTGAACTGACGTCGCCAACCCGGAAGTGCCCAAACTAATGACGCATAGTATTTTCATATCACCACAAGGTGTCAGTAAGAGTCTACAATCAAATGGGCATAACATTGCCGTCCCACAGGAAATGCCCTGTGGGACGGGATTCGTTCCCAGGGATTAGAATAAAGAACCAACTCTTTTTCTTTACTATAGTGGCCTCGATAACGGGAACCGGTTCTCAAAAAGGGATTCGAGTCCATGGAATCGGTTCTTTTCTTATCGAACAACCGGGAGAATCGGTTTCGAACATCATCCCTATTTGTAGATATCGGAAACAGCGGGAGGCAGCGTGTACGTAAAAAGGTGTCTAATGCTTAAACCAAAAATAAACAAAAGGTGAGTGCCCCTAAGAAAATGCATGGAAGCTTAGGGAAGGCTATGCAGAACGAAACTAAAACTGAACTGGCGACAAAGTGAACGAAAACAGAATGCTGGACGACAGCAAAGACTTACTGTGGAGCAAAGATGTACATCCGAACATGACATGACAATCGACAATGTCCCCACAAAGAAGGATATACATACATACATATGTATACATAGATAGATAGATAGATATACTGGCCCCCAGACACATTTTTTTCTCTAACTTTGGCCCCCTGAGTCAAAATAATTGCCCAGGCCTGTCCTAAAGGTACTATGTTATTGTGCAATACTATGTTATTCTTAAAATATACGATAAGATATTCAAATAATACAGTATTGCGCCGCTAAAAGCTGGCTGGCAACTAAAACGCTAATCGCTAGCTGACAACTCGAACGCTAATCGCTAGCTGGTAACTAGCGCACTAATCGCTAATTAACAACTAGCATGCTAATCACCAGCTGGCAACTAGCAAGGTAATACTCCGTGATTTTGCGCTGCCGAACATGCTCGTAAAACCAACAATGACACGACGTGGCAACGGCGGAGGGTTGGCAGACCGGTACTTTTTAGAGGCGGTATAGTACCGAATATGATTGATTAGTATCGCAGTACTATACCAATACCGGTATGCCGTACAACCCTTATTTATATATATATATATATATATATATATATATATATATATATATATATATATATATATATATATATATATATATATATATATACATACCGGTGTGTATATATATGTATGTATGTTTATATATATATATATATACATTTATATATATATTTATATATACAATCCAAATAAGAGCTGTGACCTTTTTCATTTTACATATTAGGGTTGTATATATATATATATATATATATATATATATATATATATATATATATATATATATATATATATATATATATATATATATATATATATATATATGTATGTATATATATATATATATATATATATATATATGTATATATATACATATATATGTATGCGTATGTACAACCCTAATATATATTTATATTTATTTATATATATATACAGTATATATATTAGGGTTGTACGGTATATGGTACTATATATGTATATGTATATACTGTATATATAGGTATATATATATATATGCATATGTATATGTGTGTGTATATATATATATATATATATATATATATATATATATATATATATATATATATATGTATATGTGTGTATATATATTTATTTATTTATTTTTTTTTTTTTTTTTTATCTAATCAACCAAAAATTCCCCTGATCCTCTCTGCAGGTCACAGGCTCCTTGTTAAAGACCTCTGATTTAAAATGTATTTGTGGTGACCGGATATTGTCTTTTTGGAGACATTTTCGCTTTCTGTGGTCCTATAAAAAAATACCCCGCTGGGATTTAAAAGTCTTCCACCATTGCTCTCACACAATCACACGTAGTGTTCCACTCGCCGTGACCTGGGACTGTGTTGAAGTTCCCGTGCTGTCATTTGCTATCTTGTCAGTGACTGTTGGTGCGTCACTGGGCCAACTAGACATAGTCAGACATTATTCTCAGCACTCTAGTAGTCTTTGCTCTCCCCACCTGAAGTACTGCTTAAATCAATCCAAATAAGAACTGTGACCTTTTTCATTTTGTGCCATGTTGTTTCATCAAACACTGAATGTTATTTCATTTGAGTTTTGGTTCATAGTGGCAGCTGTACGGTTTCATTAGTCCTATAAATCAGGGTTCTTGTTTCCTGTTGAGGGGGAAACTGTGCGATTATCATATGGTAATAATTATCCTAACTGCTTGAGGAACAACTGTTTGCACTTTGCAAGCACGGGGATAAGAAACAGTAACAGTTGACAGTTCTAGATGGAATGATGCGGTGTTTAGTGCAAAACCCTGACAACCACTGCATGTGTTTTTTTTTTACAGGGATTGTCTATAAGGCAAATCCGGTTCAGATTTGATGGACAACCCATAAACGAGGCAGACACACCATCACAAGTAAGTGATCTAACACAGTGCACACTGGTGTCTATCATGTCCGAGTGATTTAGTGTTCATTCATTTCATGCACACTGGAAAGCTTTACCAAGTATTTGGTGCCCACCTTTTCCCCTTTACCAATATCCTCTTTAACCCTCTGGGGACAAGGGCGATTTTGTTGTCCTTTTATGTACAATTTATTTCAATGTCCAATTTTTTCACAGCTGTATAATTATTATTACACAAAGCCAAACAGAACACGCATGTTCTTAATTTTTCTAAGTGCATTCACATTTTTTATGACCTTTTTTGCTCAAATCTCTTAATCAACTTTAGACCTAAACAAAATGACCAAACATGCAGAGCTCTAATTTAACCAAGACCACCCTCTCATTTTCCGTAATTCCCTACATTATTGACCAACATTGCCTTGCATAATAATAATTTGCGATCCAGACAGTTAGTAATACGTTTTCGTTTGGCTTTATAGTCATTGAGGACCATCAACACAAACTTTGCTCGGGAGATTTCCCCTATGAATAAATACATGGAACCAAGGGCTTAGTTTAACGCCATGTAGCGTCGGACAGAATATTAATGGTCTTTGGTTAAGGTCGTCGAGAATAGCTGACTCTCTGCATGGCCATGGTCAAATTTAATGATTATGTTGATTTAGAACATTAAAGTGAATGAAGACCATACTTAGTCAACAGCCATACATGTCACACTAAGGGTGGCCGTATAAACGACACCAACACTGTCATTAACCTGTGCCATACAAGGAGACCACACTAAACAACAATGACAAACACATTTTGGAGGAATATTTGCAATACCACAGAACAAATTCCCAGAATTCCTTGCAGCACCAACTCTTTTTAATATCAAAAAGTAAACGCCATGTTTTTTACATTACTTGTTTTTTTTCATGTCACAAAGGTATTACTTTAAAAAACATTTGACACATAATTTTTTAAATGTGTTATTGTGTGTAGTTAATTCCTATATGACATATTTCTGCTCAAACTCTTAATGGGTCTGTCCCGATACAGCATCTACATGTACATGTAAATGTACATAACTTAAAAAATAATTTAAAAAAATACATAATGTAAAAATAGAGATAAAGGCATCATGAAATGACAAAAAGCTGACAAGTTTATATTAATAATGAAAAATAACAGGTTTTTATATATATACATACATACATATATATATATATATATATACATACATACATACATACATACATACATATATATATATAATGTGCATACACACACACACATATGTATATAAAATGATGTTTGCCTTGATGCCCTTCTAACTTGCCTTATTATTAAAAAAAATTTAATCAAATATTTTTATAGCTAAGGCATAATAAACCTGTTATCAGCTTTCTAAATATTTTTTTTTTACATTATGAGAGCCCTGTAGACCTGAAATAACACCCACCAGTCACCTATGTCTATGTTTGTTAGCAAGGTTAAAATGTCAATACACGGGTCTAACAATAAGTTTACAGTGGTCCAAGTTCTTCTATACAACAGGAGCACTCTATTGTTTTTATGAATTTGCTGCAAAAATGTATTGAACTGAACCTGGAGGTTGGTATGGTGTCATTCCTGGGCCGATTTGGCCCCCGGGCCCTCAGTTAAAAAGTCCTGTTCTTTTGGGACGTCTACCCTGATGGACGCAAGGCCTAGGCTTCAGTGGTATATGTCTTTACCGCGGTACACGCCGCCTACAGATGAAGCTGAAGTTCACGGTTTACAGAGTTTAAAGAAAAAGGGTCGGCGTACGCAGTGTGAAGTTGCCTGAAAATAATCAGTAAGTGAGAGACTGTACATCCAAGCAATGTCTGATACTCTCTGCAGTTGAGTATTATATGTATAAATCTTCATGGCCATTTTATGAGGACATACAATACTGTCTTCCTCGCCACAACGCGCTTCAAATACTGCGGCTTCACCACATCGCGGATTTTGGGGGGGATATTTTGCATTTTTTAAAAGTCTGTTCTAAAATGTTTTGGTCCTAAATTACATATTTTCAAGCATAAAAAATGCAAAACGAACACTCCTGTAACGCTTACATAATTGCACAAAAAACAAAAGGAGGCTGGTATACAAAAGAAGACAGTCCTTAGCTTTCTGGAACTGTGGCCCCTAAACAATTTAGTTGAATATCCCTGCTGTAGAGGAGGATATTGCTAATAACTCAAGTTAGTAATATTAAGCCTTGGCAGAGATATGCACTCACCTCAGTGTCATTTTGCAATTGTGGCACTATCTTGTTAGAATGCTGCCGCACCCTTCACTACCAACTGTCCCAGTCATCCCCATGGAATAGTTTGTTACGCGTATTAGCTGCACGATAACTGCGACTCATTTTTCGTCCAAAGCTGAATCATGAAAAGAGGGACGTGCAAAAAAAACCAGCGGTAACTTTATAACACTAAATGTGCAAGTTTGTGATTATTATTTGTGTGTCTTCCAACAGTTGGAAATGGAGGACGAAGACACAATTGACGTCTTCCAACAGCAGACGGGAGGAGTGATTTAATCAAGCAGCCCCACGCGTCACCTCTCCCTCTTTTATCAACAGAACCAACTAGCCTTGGTACACGCAGCAGATGATTATATACAGGCCCCTTTCCGAAAAAAATTCAATATCATGGAAAAGTTTATTTCATTCCATATTTCCATTCAAAAAGTTAAACTTCCATAGACTATAGATTCAGAGCCCACAACTTAAACAATTTCAAATATTTAGTTGTTTATTTGTACATCATTTGGGTCTCTAGCTCACAAAACCCATAAAAACAGGATTTTTAAAAAAGTGAATACTGAAGAAATCAGCCCAAATTTACAGGGCATGAATGTTTTAAACTGCGTGTCACCTGCACAGGTTTTTCCAGGTGTCATTAAATTGGTTAATTTGTCTCAGTTAGGATCAACATGGGGATAACTGGCCAGAAGACCATCATTGATACCCTCCATAGTTTAAGTTAAAGTCCCAACGATCGTCACACACACTGGGTGTGGTGAAATTTGTCCTCTGCATTTGACCCAGACCCATATTCACCCCCTGGGAGGTGAGGGGAGCAGTGAGCAGCAGCGTGCGCCGCGCTCGGGAATCATTTGGTGATTTAACCCCCTATTCCAACCCTTGATGCTGAGTGCCAAGCAGGGAGGCAATGGGCTCCATTTTTATAGTCTTTGGTATGACTCGGCCGGGGTTTGAACTCACGACCTTCCAGTCTCACCACAAGGCCACTGAGCTGGTCCATAGGATGGGTAAGCCACAAAAGTTCATTGCCAAGGAGGCCGGCTGTTCACAGAGTGCTGTGTCTGAGCATATCAATGGAAAGTCTAGTGGAAGGGCAAAAGGTGGCAGAGGAAGATGCACCAGCAGAAGAGCTGACCACGGGCTTCTGCGGATGATCAAACAGAGTAGATTCATAAATCTGGCAGAGATCCACAAAGAGTCAGACGCATCCGGGAGATCAATCAATCAATGTTTACTTATATAGCCCTAAATCACGGGTGTCTCAAAGGGCTGCACAAGCCACAATGACATCCTCGGCTCAGATTCCACATCAGGGCAAGGAAAAACTCAACCCAATGGGACAATGAGAAACCTTGGAGGGGACCGCAGATGTAGGGACCCCCCCCCCCCCCTGGGCGACCGGTGCAATGGACGTCGAGTGGATCTAGCATAATATTGTGAGAGACCAGTCCATAGTGGATCTGGAGATGGCATACAACTGTCGGGTTCCTCGGGTCAAACCATTTCTGAGCCTGAGCCAACGTAGGACTGGACTGTTGGCCAGTGGTCCAAGGTCCTCTTTTCCGATGAAAGTGTGTCTTTCATTCGGGAATCAAGGTCCAAGGGTTTGGAGGAAGACTGGTGAGGAACAGAACCCAAGCTGCCAGTGTGACATATCCATATCAGTCATGATTTGGGGTGCAACGTCCAGTGCAGGTGTTGGTAAACTGTGCTTTCTTAAATCCAAGGTCACCGCATCAGTCTTACCAGAATGTTTAAGAGGACTTCATGATTCCTTCTGCTGAGGATCTGTATGGAGATGCAGATTTCATCTTCCAGCAGGACCTGGCCTCTACCCATAGCGCCAGAAGCACCAAAACCTGATTTGATGCCAATGCCATCACAGTGCTTGACTGGCCAGCCAACTCGCCGGACCTAAACCCCATTTGAGAATCTATGGGGTGTTAACAAGAGGAAATTGGGGGGCACCCGACCCAAAAACAAAGACGAGCTGACAGCAAGCATCAAGGAAATCTGTGCTTCCCAGCCGATGCCACAGTGCATTGAGGCACTGATTAAGGCAAAGTGATTCCCTACAAAGTATTGAAAATTGACGTATCATTTTTTGATTGATTTGATGTGATCCTAATTTATTTATTTTTTTCTGCAAAAACCGAGAAGTAATTGGTGATTTCTTCACAGTATTCACATTTTTTGAAATCCTGTTTTCGTGGGTTTTATGAGCTGGAAGCCCAAATTATGTACAAATAAGCAACTAAATGCTTGAAATCGTTTAAATTGTGGGCCCTGAATCTATAATCTATGGAACTTTAATGTTTTGAATGGAATTATGGAAATAAATACCCTTTTCCTTGATATTCAAATTTTTCGGAAAGGGCCTACACCTTGTCCCGTTGGGGTTTAGATGACTCTGCTGTATAGTATTTTCAAATAGTGGCCCCTGTTACGTCTGTTTTTTGTACATACAAAAATAATCCAGATCGCTCTGTTTTGGTTTTTCCTCTGTTCATTCTGTGTTCTACTTAAATCAGAGTGGTTCTGGAATGGGAATTACTCTGAGGAACCATCAGAAGATCGCTCTGTTTTGGTTTTTCCTCTGTTCATTCTGTGTTGTACTTAAATCAGAGTGGTTCTGGAATGGGAATTACTCTGAGGAACCATCAGAAGATTGCTCTGTTTTGGTTTTTCCTCTGTTCATTCTGTGTTCTACTTAAATCAGAGTGGTTCTGGAATGGGAATTACTCTGAGGAACCATCAGAAGATCGCTCTGTTTTGGTTTTTCCTCTGTTCATTCTGTGTTCTACTTAAATCAGAGTGGTTCTGGAATGGGAATTACTCTGAGGAACCATCAGAAGATCGCTCTGTTTTGGTTTTTCCTCTGTTCATTCTGTGTTCTACTTAAATCAGAGTGGTTGTGGAATGGGAATTACTCTGAGGAACCATCTGGGTTTAAAGCAGCGCTATTGTTTTACAAATTGGTTATTATTGACACACTGGCTGTCGCGTTCAAATTTCTCACAGAATGTGGTCACAAGGGGCCAACCCAATTGCTAAATTGATCTGTGTGCTCACATGTAAGTGTGTGTTGTCTGCTTGTGATCAGACCACACGTCAATAGCGTTCAGGCTTCAAATCAATGAGTGTTGAAATAGACCTGAAATATGCAGACAGATTTAGATTTTATGCGTTTAGTATGGTGGGAAAATTGCTTTGATTAATCCATTCAGCAGACCAATGATAATATTTTGGGACAGAGGAGAACATGTTGCCATTTTACAGTCTGTATTGTACCTGTTAAAAATAAATGTATTGTTCTTTTTCCAAAACCAATTTAGTCTGTGATGATTTCCACGATGATGCAATACAATGGGTAAATACTTTAGTTTAGTTTGAACATGCTTAAGGCTGTTTACATTGAAGTACAGTGCAGGTATACACTTGCACAATTCAATGTCCGAAAAGGAGTCGGAAGAAGCAGAGCCTATTTAATCCCACCCCCTTGTCCATGTCTCAGGATGTGCCTTCTTCTATGAGGAGCGTAAAATAAATAATGCGTGACAGTAGATAGTACAAGAGAATATATGAAATCACCAGTCTTTGAGGATGTTCATTCAAGCAGATGACAGACATGACACACAAAATACATGAAACACTAAAATAAATCAAGAAAATAATTTGTGGTGGTCAGTAAGTGTTTCATTTTTAGATCAAGCAGAGTGGGAAAAAAAAGGAATCACTCAATTCCGAGGAAATAAAAATATGGAATCATGAAAAACAAAACAACACACACTAGTACTTTGTTGCACCCCCTCTGGCTTTTTAAACAGCTTGCAGTCTCTGAGGCATGGACTTAACCAGTAACAAACAGTACTCTTCATCAATCTTGTTTCAACTTTCTCTCATTGTTGTTGTCAGATCAGTTTTGCAGTTGGAGTCTTGTTATGGACCATTTTCTTCAATTTCCACCACAGATATTTTCAATTGGATTGAGATCCGGACTATTTGCAGGCCGTGACGTTGACCTTATGTGTCTTTCTACGAGGAAAGTTTGTACAGTTTTTGCTCTATGGCATGATGCATTATATATACAGTACATATACATTATACAATCAAAATGTCAATGTAAACTTGTCCATTTATTGAAGATGTAATGACAGTCTTCTTCCGAGGACCATTACCTGACATGCAGCCTTATCATCAATGGCTGTGGAAATTAGCATATTTCTTCAGGCAGTCGTCTTCATAAATCTCATTGGAACGGCACCAAACAAAAGTTCCAGCATCATCACCTTGCCCAATACAGATTCTGATTCATCATGGGTATGACTTTCACCCAGTCATCCACAGTCCACAATTGATTTTCCTCAGCTGAGGAACATTGTTTTTTTTTTTATGTGTCGGTATTAATGACGGCTTTCGTTTAGCTTTTCTGTTTTAGATTCAAGTTTCTTCGGACATTTCGGCCACAGATGGTGACTTAAATTTCCTCTCATTTGTTTTGTTGTGCTTTTTTTTCCCCCAATAAATTTTTCTTTAAGTTTTCTGTCTTGATGCTTTGGTGTTTTCCTTGGTCTACCTGTGTGCTTTTACAATCCTTATGTTGTTTCTACTTGGTCCAGATTTTAGACACCACAACATTCTGCAACATTGCGTAATGATTTACCTTCTTGAAGAAGTTAGATCAGTGGTTCTCAAATTTTTTTTGTCATCCCCCACTTTGGACAAGGGGGAGTTTTCAAGCCCCACCTGCCCCCATCGCCCCAACAGAACGCCAATGCCAAGCTTAACATTTTCAAATTTATTGAACATCAAGTAACATCAAGTTGTATACATTCAAAGTCAATAACATAAAATAACATCAAGTTCAATAATAAATAAAATAACTGTGCAGCTGTGGTATAACTTGCATCAAGTTCAATAATAAATAACATAACTTGCATCAAGTTCAATAATAAATCAAACAAAAGTGTTATAACTTGCATCAAGTTCAATAATAAATCAAATAAAAGTGTTATAACTTGCATCAAGTTCAATAATAAATCAAATAACTTGCATCAAGTTCAATAATAAATAAAATAAGTGCCACTTTGCAATCTTTGCAACAAAAAAAAAAAGGAGGAGCTATGCATTTGGCAAGACAGGGCAAGTGAACATGAGTTTTACAGTACTCCAGCATTAGTGGCTGCAATGAGCCTGTTTTGCACTGCACAGCTTTTCAAATCGGGGTTGCAGGCTTGACACTGCCACTCTTAAGTCATGCTCAATGTTCAGCTGAGACCTGTACTTCGTTTTGAGTGAAGCAACAGCTGAAAAGCCTATCTCACACAGATAAGATGTGCCAAAGGGGAGAAGAATGGACACAGCTCTCTAACCGATGAGTGGATGATTAGCCTGCTATCCATCCGTGCGAAAGTTTGTTCCGCTTAGCCCCGCCCCCATTAGTTACTGTTGCTATGTCTGTCAAATTTTCGCTCCTACCTAGAATTTAAAGCCTACAAAAAATAAGTAATTTACATTTATTTATATAGCGGATTTCACAGACAGAATCACAAAGTGATTTACAGTGTGTATAGAAAACGAAAGCATAGTAAAAAAAAAAATATCTAAGAATATAATAAGAAAATAAAAACAATTAAAGTGAAATTTCCTCCCGTTCCTCGCGCCCCACCTGTCATGTCTCTATTCCCCACCAGTGGGGCGCGCCCCACACTTTGAGAAACGCTGAGTTAGATAATCCTCTCCTTTGTTTCAATTGACATCTATCATGTTGGAGCCATGATTCAAGTTAATCCACCTGGTGCAACAGCTCTCCAAGGTGAGAACACTCCTTTTTAACCACAGACCATTGAACACATTTAATCTGATGCGGGTTTTAGCTAGGGTTATGACCGAAAGGACAAGATCACGGGCACAAGCGGCCGAAATGTCAGGTTTCGGGGTTTTCCCTTAGAAATAGGGTGAGAAGCTCAGAGTAAAGCCCCTCCTCCTCCACATCAAGAGGAGCCAGATGAGGTGGTTCGAGCATCTGGTCAGAATGCCCCCTTTAGGGCGTGTCCGACCGGTAGGTGACAACGGGGAAGACCCAGGACACGGTGGAGAGACTATGTCTCCCAGCTGGCCTCGGAATGCCTCGGGATCCCCCGGGAAGAGCTGCACCAAGTAGCTGGGGACAAGGAAGTCTGGGCTTCCCTGCTTAGGGCGGGGGTCAGCAACCCAGGGTTCTTTAGCGCCGCCCTCGAGGCTCCCTGGACCTCTTTCAGAGATGTGTGAAAATGGAGAAAAGATGAAGAAAAAAAAATTGTTTGTTTTAATATATTTTCTGTAGGAGGACCAACCTTCCTAATTGTTAGAAATCCCACTGTTTATGTTATTCATGCTTCACTGACGAGAGTATTTGGCAAGCACCGTTTTGTCCTACTAATTTCAGCGATCCTTGAACGCATTTGAGAACGTGTCACTCTCCCGACGCACTATAACGAGACGGGTTGAGACCATCGCTGGAAACTTGGAGCTTCAGCTGAAGAACAGAACGGCCGACTTTGACTGTTTTTCGCTGGCTTTGGATGAGAGCTGCGATGTACGTGACACGGCCCAGCTGCTCATCTTCTTACGTGGGATAACCGCAGACTTTCAAATCACGGAGGAGCTGGCAGCCATGCAGTCAATTAAAGAGACAACGACAGGTAATGACTTGTTCACATAGGTAAATGCCTTTTTTGGATATGTTAGGACTGAAGTGGGACATAAGCTGGCAGGTGCGACAACAGATGGTTGTCCAAATCTGACGGGGGAAAATGTTGGACTTTTAAAGAGGATGCAGGATAAGGTGACAGAAATTGACATTTTTGCATTGTATTATACATCAGGAAGTGTTGTGTAAGACAGTGTTAAAAATAAAAACCATCAAAAGCAGTCTGCTTTTGTATAAAGTTAAGTTAGGTTAAATGAAATTATTATTATTATTATTATTATTATTATTATTTATCTTACGGCAGGGGTGTCCAAAGTGCGGTCCGCAGCTAATTGTTTACCGGCCTGCCACACATTCTGGAAATGCTATTACAAAAATAAAAACATTAAAAAAAGTGGAATGAGGTAAAATCTCACTAGAAAAAGGTGCAATGTTGACACATTTTTTTATTTTGTCTATATCTTTATTTTTATTTTTTTGCCATTGCTCAAAAAAAATAAAAATAACAATGTTATAATGACTTATTAACCTATTCAAGGCTCCAATTATTTCAAATATTTCACTTTAAAGTATTTTATGTGGAAAATATTGCATATATATATTGCATATGTTTTTGTATGTTGCCATACAAAAACATCAACGTTTTCTTTGACAAAAGAGCATAAAACAAACAAGATAATAGTTCAAATGTAATATTCAGGTAACATGACCCTTTATGATCCCTGGGAGCCCTAAAGGTATTAAAAAAAAAATCCATATACAGTATTTTGTTATGGTTTAAAAATTAAAAATATCAAAATGGCGCCCGCATGCTTTAATTTTTCCGTGTGTGGACCTCAGTGGAAAAAGTTTGGACACCCCTGTTTTACGGTGTATCAAAAATAATTTGAGCAAAATGTAATTGAAATATTGTCGGTGTGGCCCTCCAGCAGTGCTCGGGTTGCTCATGCGGCCCCCGGTAAAAATTGAAAAATTAATTAATTAATTGCCTGGTTTAAAGTCATATCCAACAATTGCTACAACGACTTTTTACTGTCAACTGAGTTTCATTTTTTTATGATTTCTGCCTGGTGGTGTGCCTCCGGATGTGCCTTGGCTCAAAAAATGTTGAAAAGACCTGCCGCCAACAACGGAGGTAACTTCTGTGAATCTTGTCCAATAAGAGATGAGCTACGGGCTGTTTTGTCCAATCAGAGCGAGCTAAACTGAAGTAGGCGGGGGTTAGGGTTCTGAAGCTGCCGCCAACAACCGAGGTAAGTTCCGTGAATCTTGTCCAATGAGAGATGAGCTACGGGCTGCTCTGTCCAATCAGAGCGAGCTAAACTCAAGTAGGCGGGGATTAGGGTTCTGGACTTCTTCCACAGTGGCGGGGCGGAGAGCACTTCACAGTCAGTACACTGCGGCTCGTCGCAGAGTGCACTTAGTCCTCCCGTGATTGTTGACTTTTTTTTTGTGTGCGTGCCCCTGCCAACGCCTCAAAAATACTTCTCAAAGATGACGACGACCACCAACTTTCAGGGAGTGGAGCCCGGCGCCAAGAATAGTTCCAGGTAAACGGCTGAAAGGTGGGGTTCGGGGAACAAAAGAAGAGCCGCGCAAACACCTCTTTTCTTCCCCAGGAGCTAACGCGCTAGCTCCTGCTAGCCCGCTGGTGCCCGAAGAGGGAGGGATTTAGCTAAACTGTCACACAATCTTGCTAATTAAATTAATCTGATGCGCCCTTTTAGACTTTAGGTTCATTCTGTCTGGGCGTTAATTAGACAGCAGCCAATAATAACTTTAGTTGAATGTCATAGTTCTGTTTGCTGTGTCAAGCTGCACAATAACACACTTGAGTCCCTGCCCCTCCCAAAGCCTTACTGTTCGAGTTGCCATTATTGTGCAGTTTTTAATCACGAAAAACATCCATGAACGCATGGAATAGTCTTCAAATAGAATTAAAACGCCGGGATAGTTACAGTTTAGGGAAACCGATCCAGTTTTTGGAGTCAAAAACCAATGAAGGGCTGCTCATCCTGAAGGTATGCAGTCATATCATAGCTGTAAGTCATTGGGTCCACGCCTCCCACTTGGCAGAGGGAAAATGTGCTGTCTCAGGCCATGTCTACTCTAACCCCTTGTACGAATAATTATTTAGCCTAAGCCCCGTTTCAGCCACGCTAAACTATCATTTTGGGTTTCTAACCTTCCTCATTGTTAGAAACCCACTGTCCTCGGACAATTTTTTATCACGGGTAAGTACGCCGTGTATTTCTTGAATCTCCGGCTCGTAGCTTTGTGTGGACTCATTGATCGTTTACGAACTGGTTCGGAGAGGAAGTGACGCCAGAAAGGCCGCGCCCCGCACAAGAAGTGACGTCAGAAAGAACGCGCCACTTCATAATAAAGCGTTTTCGTAACTCGAAGCTAACCATATGACGGCGAGTCATCCAGACATGCCCGTGTTTCTTTGATTGATTGATTGAGACTTGTATTAGTAGATTGCACAGTTCAGTACATATTCCGTACAATTGACCACTAAATGGTAACACCCGAATACGTTTTTACACTTCTCCTTCCGTCTGTACAGACGCTTGTGGAATTCACACATAAATACCGTTTAAAAGAAAGCGATTGCAGCTATTTGGGATACGACACTTCTCAGACGGCAAGAGAACTTTCCAATCTCCATGTCAGCTGGGATTCTACTTAGTGAAAAACTTTGTCCGTTTGTCGAAGGAGAGTCGACGAGTATGCGGGCTCCCATGGATGTGATTAGGTGACAGGTCTGCGCTGCTGACCTGTATCCACTCAAGATCGTCTCCTGCTGGCCCCACTATGGACTGGACTCTCACTATTATGTTAGATCCACTATGGACTGGACTCTCACAATATTATGCTAGATCCACTCGACGTCCATTGCACCGGTTGCCCAGGGGGGGGTCCCCACATCTGTGGTCCCCTCCAAGGGTTCTCATTGTCCCATTGGGTTGAGTTTTCCCTTTCCCTGATGTGGGATCTGAGCCGAGGATGTCGTTGTGGCTTGTGCAGCCCTTTGAGACACTTGTGATTTAGGGCTATATGAGTAAATATTGATTGATTGATTGATTAAAAAAAGCTACTACGGAAAACGGCGAATGCTTTTGGACTGGCAAAGCAGACCGTATCAGTTATTGTCCGCCATTTATGTCGCAGACTCAACGTCTAGGTCTAGAGTATGGACAGTCACCAAAAAGGAATGGACAAAGAAGGTGAAGGCAAAAGAGTGAGGAGGGTCCTGACCAGATATCTAGATCCGTAGTTTGATTGATGTAAAATGTTCTTCATCACATTGTTTAGGTGTCTAATAAGAATAATAAATAAATACTAATACCTACTCAAGTGGCCTAGTGGTTAGAGTGTCCGCCCTGAGATCGTGAGGTTGTGAGTTCAAACCCCCAGCCGAGTCATACCAAAGACTATAAAAATGGGACCCATTACCTCCCTGCTTGGCACTCAGCATCAAGGGTTGGAATTGGGGGTTAAATCACCAAAAATGATTCCCGGGCGTGGCCACCGCTGCTGCTCACCGCTCCCCTCACCTCCCAGGGGGTGAACAAGGGGATGGGTCAAATGCAGGGGACAAATTTCACCACACCTAGTGTGTGCGTGACAATCATTGATACCTTTTAACTTAATAAAGATTTGATTAATTTATGATGGCTCCGGTGTGATTCACCACAATAGGGCCCCATAGCGCAATGGATTCCAGTTCATTGAAATACCACAACACTGGATATTGTTCAGATAAGTTAAATGTAAGAACTTGCACACAAAGCAACACTGGAGGTGACTTGTGACTTGCTCATTTTCCGCGCATGCGTATTAGGTCGCATTGCACCGGCGGACGGTGGGGGGAGGGGGTCTTAAACGGTGGCATTGTTGTGTGTGGACACGGATAAGGTTAGGTGGGATTTACCCTGGATAACCTTATCCGGCTTAGTTCAAACAGGGCCTCAGTGACTGTGGAATCCACCTGGTGCAACAGCTCTCCAAGGTGAGAACCCTCCTTTTTAACTGTAGACTATTGAACACATTTAATCTGATGCAGGTTTTAGCTATGGTTATGACCGAAAGGACAAGATCTCGGGTACAAGCGGCCGAAATGAGTTTCCTCTGTCGGGTGGCGGGGTTTTCCCTTGGAGATAGGGTGAGAAGCTCTGTCATTTGGGAGGAGCTCAGAGTAAAGCCCCTCCTCCACATCGAGAGGAGCCAGATGAGGTAGTTCGGGAATCTGGTCGTAATGCCCCCTTTAGGGCGCATCCGACTAGTAGGAGACAACAGGGAATACCCAGGACACGGTGGAGAGACTGTCTCCCAGCTGGCTTCGGAACGCCTTGAGATCCCCCGGGAAGAGTTGGACGAAGTAGCTGGGGAGAGGGAAGTCTGGGCTTCTCTGCTTAGGGCGGGGTTCAGCAACCCGCGGCTCTAGAGCCGCATGTGGCTCTTTAGCACCGCCTTAGAGGCTCCCTGGACCTCTTTCAGAGATGTGTGAAAATGGAAAAAATATGAAGAAAAATGTATATTTTCTGTAGGAGAACAAACATGACACAAACCTTCCTAATTGTTAGAAATCACACTGTTTATGTCACACATGCGTCACTGATGAGGGCATTTGGCAAGCACAGTTTTGTCCTACTTATTTCAGCGATCCTTGAACTGATCGTAGTTTGTTTACATGTACAACTTTCTCCGATGCCGCCACAGAAAGATGTTTTATGCCACTCCTTTGCCTCATTTTGTCCACCAAACGTTTAATGCTGTGCGTGAATGCACAAAGGTTAGTTTTGTTGATAATAGTTTTTCATAATTCCGTGCAGTTTTACAGTTTTCATCACTAAAGACATCCAATTTGTGGCAGTGTCATGAGCGTAGGAATACTCTTCAAATATAATTAAACGCAGGGATAGGTACAGTTTAATGAAACTGATCCAGTTTTGGAGTCAAACCCACTGAAGGGCTGCTCATCCTGCAGGCATGCAGTCATATCATAGCTGTAAGTCATTAGGTCTTGCCTCCACGCCTCCCACTTGGCACAGAAAACAATGCAAAGAAACATTTGCTGTCTCAGTCAGTGGGTGACGGTGGAAGGGAACGTAAATTGCATTTCGAGTGGGAGAAATTGTCTTCTTTGCTGGATTTCTGCTGAGCAAACGTCAGTCATTAAGTGATTTGATCTGGCAAGTGAAGCAAGGGGCTCCGCAGTGGTGGGGGGTTCTTTGGGGATAAGCTAAGCCTCCCCAAATCTCTCCTTTTTTAGATCTTTGCTCCTTTAAGGTCTCATTTACTGTTCATCTCTGCGTCTGGTCATTCTCAAAGGGCCTGACGTTCAGGCAACCGGAATCCTACGAACAGCTTCCTTATCAGCCATGTTTAGCTGCAAGCAGCCCTCCAAACAGTCCACCAACCTTTATCTGTCTGCTAAAGCTGTCATTTGCACTGTGAATCTTGGGTGGGGTCCGCTGCCAGCCAGGCCGCTTAAAGCCCCTCCACCGCTCTCTCTCTCTCTCTCCCCATTTGCAATAAGCGTGGAAAGCATGAGCTCATCCCCTGGCCCAGTAGGTGAGCTCTGCTTTAGCCGTTTCCCACCAGAGCCAAGCAGAAGCGGGACAGTGCACGCACTGATTTGGTAAGACAACACACAGGACACAGGAAGTGCACATTTGCTGTCTTTCCATATTCGATGTTAGCAGGCCCCTTGGACAGCTGCTCAATAGTGTGTCAGCTGGTGGCTTCAATGACTCTGAGAGAGCGGTTTGCTAGGGGAAAAAAATAAGGGAGGGGTACAGTCTGCTTTTTTTCTATCCTGTACAGCGAGAAAAAAAGGCCTCTTCCTTTATTATTGTCTTCCTTTTGTCCAACTGGCGGTGTGAGGATACTTTGTTTGCCAAGTCTATTCATCCAGTGACCCACATCCGATGGACTTTTAACCTCTGCGTTCTAGTGTTGTCCCGATACCAATATTTTGGTATCGGTACCAAAATTATTTCTATGCTTTTCTAACTAAAGGGGACCGCAAAAAAAATGCATTATTGGCTTTATTTTAACAAAAAATCTTAGGGTACATTAAACATATGTTTCTTATTGCAATTTTGTCCTTAAATAAAATAGTGAACATACTAGACAACTTGTGTTTTAGTAGTAAGTAAGCAAACAAAGACTCCTAATTAGTCTGCTGATGTATGCAGTAACATATTGTGTAATTTATCATTCTATTATTTTGTCAACATTATTAAGAACAAGTGGTAGAAAATGAATTATTAATCTACTTGTTCATTTACTGTTAATATCTGCTTACTTTCTCTTTTAACATGTTCAATCTACACTTCTGTTAAAATGTAATAATCACATATTCTTCTGTTTGATACTTTACATTAGTTTTGGATGATACCACAAATTTGGGTATTAATCCGATACAAAGTAGTTACTAGGGATGATGTTTGTTAAGAAATTATCGATTTCGATGCCATTATCGAATCCTCTTATAGAACCGATTCCTTATCGGTTCTCTTATCGAATCCAGATAGGTTGTTGAATATGGAAAAAAACACAATACTTGGTTTAACAAAAGCTCACTTTAATTTTTTAAGAAAACAATAAAATAAACAGAGCAAACACTGCCCTGGTCACTCTGGCTGTCATGAATGTCATCATCTGAAATAGGATAACATTAACATTATCTTAATTCACATCTTGCTAGCGCTAGTTTATTAGACAGACCTGCAAACTCTGTAGTGGTGTAGGCTACAAGATACCCTTAACGGTATCAGACACATAAAAAAAGTTACCGTTAGCCACTGACTATGCTTAGGTAACGTTAGTCTAGCTAACATTACTGCAGTCCTGGTTGACATAAGAGGCAACGTTATTTTAGCCTAAAGGCTACAAGTGAGCAGATATTGAAATTAACCGGCAACAGTTAACGTTAGTTACTCACCGGCACTATCACTGGGACTGCAGGTTGAAGCAGAGGAAGAGGGGTGTGCTTCGTCATCTCTGTCGCTGCTTCTCCATTTGTCGAAGACGACACGTTTCTCTAACTTTCATTTTGTGTACGACCTGAACATGTTTCAACATGTTTGTTGTACTGCTACCCTTACAGGAAAGCGAAGCCTGGCAATAATTGCAGATAGCCGTTTTCTCGTCGTATTTCTTAGTAAAGTGAAGCCATGCCTTGGAGCGTTTTTTCCGGTCCATTGTTGTTGCTGCTTCTGTATCTGCTGCCAAATGACTGACCTACATCATTTCCTGTGACGTGTCACAGGACATTTCCTGTGACACGGGATTTGTTCCCAGGGATTTGAATAAAGAACCAAATATTTTTCTTTACTATAGTGGCTTCGATAACGGGAACCGTTTCTCAAAAAGGGATTTGAATCCACGGAATCGGTTCTTTTCTTATCGAACAATCGGGAGAACCGGTTTTCGAACATCCTCCCTAGTAGTTACAGGATCATACATTGGTCATATTCAAAGTTTTCATGGGTGCAGGGACATATTTCCTGAGTTTATAAACATAGTATAAATAAATAAAAAAAACGGAAGAAGATGTTGTGATGCCAAAAAATATCGACGTAATCATCACTTGGTGTCATTACAGTGGATGTTAGGTGTAGATCCGCCAATGGCGTTTGTTTACATTGTGACGCCGGTGAGCTACGGTGTGTAGTGAAGCATGTTTCGCTATTCCTCGTCCTGCAGTGATAATGATACATGTAAGAAACTTACTTTATTTGTCGCCATGGAGGCGAGGATTAGTGATTTAGAAGTAGCTAAAACCCTGCAGACTGCGGCTGGACTTTAGCCATGTCTTAAAGCACCTCTTCCGGTGGGCGTTTCAGTGTTGTAACTTCACATTTATCTTTAGTTTTTAAGCCAAAATGCGTCCGTTCTCACTTTTCTGTCTGCTTGTAAGTACTCCGTGATTGTGCGCTGCCGAACATGCTCGTCTGCTCGTAAAACCAGCAATGACACGACGTGACGACGACGGGGGGTTGGTGGACCGGTTCTTTTCAGAGGCGGTATAGTACCGAATATGATTCATTAGTATCGCGGTACTATACTAATACCGGTATACCGTACAACCCTACTGCGTTGTAATGTTAACCTCCAGAAACGACGCTGGATTATATGTGCCAGTAGTCATTTAAAAATGGCGTTCAACCCCCTGGTGTGTCACTGCAAAGGAATCTGAAGTTTTAGCAGCTAGCTGGAGTCAGCTGCAGGGCAGATCTCCTAAGGCAAGCTCGCTGCCAGCGTAGAGAGCAGAGACGACATATTAATGCATTTGTTAGTTGTTAGTTGTGTGTGTTGAAATTATGTGCTGGCTCTGGCAGCCCCTGGGTTTTATTGGGTTTTATTGCAATATTGATTTTTGTTATTTTAGCACCGCGCTTCTGGATGTGATTGATGTTCCAATTAATTGATGGGTGTGTTGTTCACTTCAATGTATAAATTTCAAAGAGAAGCCTTTTTCCCCCTGAGGACAGAAAATAATAGGAGTAATTACCTTTTTTTTCTGAGTTGAGCTCAACATGGGCGTGTTCACCATAACACTCACTGCCGGTAGCACAATTTATATTTTTGCTACGCCTCTTTTGTTTTGCGTTTTATGAAATGTCTATATAAAATAAGGCTGGGCGAAATGGCAGAAAAAAATCATCAGGATTCATTTTTCCATATTATCCGATCACGATTAATATCACAATTGTTTTTTTTATAGTTTTTTTTTTTTCATTAAAGGCGGATTGTCCCGTGCAGGATTATACAGAGTACCTTTGCATTCCTACTGTTTACTACTGCAGTATCTTGTAACAGACATTTCCGTCATGTTTGATCAAGGTAACATATGCTGACAGCTGACAACTGTCATTTTTTATGTGATTGTGCTTACTAGAGGTGTGACGGTACAGGTAACCCACGCTACAGTGTGTACCACGGTTTCGCTTCTTTTTTAGCAGGTTTTGTGGCAGTAAATAGAACAACTTTTATTTCTTCTCACATGTCTTTTGTTATTTTGCTTGTCATCACAAACTTAATTCTGCAGTAAACAAACTATCTCTAGTTTACTACTGCGGTATCTTCTAAAAGACATTTCCGCCATGTTTGATCAAGGTATGATATGCTAACAGCTGATCACCTTGATCGAACTCAAATTTATCGCGATCAATAATCCCGATCATATAATTGCCCAGCCCTAATATAAAGTTTATTTTAGCAATTTGCAGTCCACTATTAGATAGATGCCTGAAATTTAGCAGTTGCTTGTTACCAGATGCTCCTAGTCGCTATTTATGGAATAAAAGTGTTTTTTGTCTTACTTAAAGGCATACTGAAATGAATTTTTTTAATTTAAACGGGGATAGCAGATCCATTCTATGTGTCATACTTGATCATTTCGCGATATTGCCATATTTTTGCTGAAAGGATTTAGTGGAGAACATCGACGATAAAGTTCGCAACTTTTGGTCGCTGATAAAAAAGCCTTGCCTGTACTGGAAGTAGCGTGACGTCACATGTTAAAAGGCTCCTCACAATTCCCCATTGTTTACACCAGCAGCGAGAGCGATTCGGACCGAGAAAGCGACGATTACCCCATTAATTTGAGCCAGGATGAAAGATTTGTAGATGAGGAACGTGAGAGTGAAGGACTAGAGTGCAGTGCAGGACGCATCTTTTTTCGCTCTGACCGTAACTTAGGTATAAACTGGCTCATTGGATTGAACATTCTTTCCTTTTTCTATTGTGGATCACGGATTTGTATTTTAAACCACCTCGGATACTATATCCTCTTGAAAATGAGAGTCGAGAACGCGAAATGAACATTCACAGTGACTTTTATCTCCACGACAATACATCGGCGAAGCACTTTAGCTACGGAGCTAACGTGATAGCATCGTGCTTAAATGCAGATAGAAACAAAATAAATCAACCCCTGACTGGAAGGATAGACAGAAAATCAACAATACTATTAAACCATGGACATGTAAATACATGGTTAATGCTTTCCAGCTTGGCGAAGCTTAACAATGCTGTTGCTAACGACGCCATTGAAGCTAACTTAGCAACGGGACCTCACAGAGCTATGATAAAAACATTAGCGCTCCACCTACGCCAGCCAGCCCTCATCTGCTCATCAACACCCGTGCTCACCTGCGTTCCAGCGATCTACGGAAGGACGAATGACTTCACCCGATCATCCGTGCGGTCGGCGGCTAGCGTCGGATAGCGCGTCTGCTATCCAAGTCAAAGTCCTCCTGGTTGTGTTGCTACAGCCAGCCGCTAATACACCGATCCCACCTACAACTTTCTTCTTTGCAGTCTCCATTGTTCATTAAACAAATTGCAAAAGATTCACCAACACAGATGTCCAGAATACTGTGGAATTTTGAGATGAAAACAGAGCTTTTTTGTATTGGATTCAATGGTGTCCGAATACTTCCGTTTAACTATTGACGTCACGCGCATACGTCATCATACATAGACGTTTTCAACCGGAAGTTTAGCGGGAAATTTAAAATTGCACTTTATAAGTTAACCCGGCCGTATTGGCATGTGTTGCAATGTTAAGATTTCATCATTGATATATAAACTATCAGACTGCGTGGTCGGTAGTAGTGGCTTTCAGTAGGCCTTTAAATGCTGTGGAATGAAACCAAAAGCACACACAGGATGCCAAGATGCAAGATAACAATCAATGTCTTCCCTACAGGGTACTACGACCGCCAGGCGGTGCTTCCAGCTTTTCCTTTGGCACAGATGAAAACACGACCCCGCAACGCAAGAACAAGATGGCCTCCAGCATCTTTGCAGAACCAGAGGATCCCCATGCTCATCGGAGGAACAACCCACCAAGTAAACTTATCTACTCTTACTTTTCTTTGGTTAATTTTCCTCAGCCTCGGTTTAGGTTCCTCTCGTGGTTCTATAAAAGCTTGGATGTTGGAAAGCTTGAGCAGTTTTTCCATCTAAAAAGTCAGAACATTCCATTGGTCTAACAGAAGAGCAACTCTGCAGTGCTAGGATATGGGTAATTTGACCCGGCGTCTTTGTGATTGGGGGGGATTAGATCTGGCCTCAATGGAAAGAAATAGGTCAGTTAAAATGCGGGCCTTGTATAGGCATGAGTGAACTGTAAACATGCAGTCTTCAAGGACTTCAGAACTTCACATTATAGTACCTGCCTGTACTCCAGGTGATGCGTTGTCCTGACAACATACATTCTTTGCTTTCCATTATCCTTTAAGTAGGACACTAGTTTAGTTTTTCCAGTTTGTCAAGAGCTTCTCCAAAGTACAAGTGCTGCACATTCCGTCGAATATTCTATTTCAGCCTGGAACAGTGAAGCAACTGAAGTAGCAGGCATCACATGTTTTCACTTTCAACCTATTGGCAGTGCAAAGCATCTCCATGGCGCGTCACCAAAAGGCTGTTTCTGCCTTCTAATGGAATGGCCCCTACTTCCTGCTTACATTGTTTGACAAGGGTACAGGTCGAGTTCCTGTAGTACTTCCTGTCTAACAAGCATAAGTGGAGGGTGTTTATTTGCCTAGGCATGTTTGTGTTGACATTTATTCATGAGTAGACTAGCTGTTGTGTGTTTATTATTTGCATGCACCCAAATGTATTTTTCTATAGCAGACCTGGGCAAATTAACGTCCGCCGGACATTCCCAAATAATGTTTTTAGATCTTTAAGATGGAAACTGTAGCTGCCATTATGATGTGCAGTGATGTTTTCAAATGACCGTAAATCTTGAACTATACAAAGTAATTCAAAGGTTGGAATCTACTATGTACTATTTACTGCCACTAGACTCAGTGGCCTAGTGGTTATAGTGTCTGCCCTGAGATCGGTAGGTTGTGAGTTCAAACCCCAGCCGAGTCATACCAAAGACTATAAAAATGGGACCCATTACCTCCCTGCTTGGCACTCAGCATCAAGGGTTGGAATTGCGGGTTAAATCACCAAAAATGATTCCCGGGCGCGGCACCGCTGCTGCCCACTGCTCCCCTCACCTCCCAGGGGATGATCAAGGGGATGGGTCAAATGCAGAGGACAAATTTCACCACACCTAGTGTGTGTGACAATCATTGGTACTTTAACGTTAACTATGGTAACCAAGTAGTAACTATGGTAATTTAAGTCACAGCATCTCAGACGAGGCACAGAGCAGTGTGGGTGGGGAGCGTTTCCACAGAGTGTCAGCCTGAAATGTGGGTGTCAGGGACAGACACGAAAGGAGATTCTTACAACAAAGTTCTAAAGCTTAGTGATATATCAGATTGTAGGTGTTTTGTTTTTTTACCCTTTGCATTCGTATTTCACTGTTTGTTGTATTTTTGTTGCGTTTCGCTTGATTGTTAAATATGTCAATCGAGAGGGGGTGTGACGTTCATGTGTTGTCAATATTCAGTGTTTTATCGTTCATAGTTAATATTGTAAATCCCACATTCTTTATTTGTGTCTCATTCAGTAAAAAAAAAAAGTAAAATTCCATTCCGTGTTTTAAGGTGGTCTTTCATAATGTTTTTAGCATTCAATCCAACATTATTGTGAGGTTTTGTATTAGTGTTCCTAAAAATAGATATACCGGCCCCCAGACATTTTTTTCTCGAAATTTGGCCGCCCGAGTCAAAATTTTTGCCCAGGCCTGTTTTATAGTGTGTCTGTACTGTAGCTGACATTTAGTTACCTACTGACTCCTTACTGAGAAGAAAAACAGGTTCATGTGCTATCATGCAGTTTTTTTTCACTTGGAGTATTCAAGAAAATCCATTATAGATATGTTGTGGTTTCAATGACTATTCATTTCTAGATAGTTTGCCAAAAATCCATAGACTATTTTGAACAGTTTTTTGTCGCTGAAACACAAACTTACTAAAATACATCATTTGTTACCATAACATTGACATAAACCATGCATAAGATAATGATTATAAAAAACACAACAGTGGATCAAAAAGCCAAAAGTTAAGTAATTGTGTGTCTGTTTGATAATCAGTAAAACAACTAATGGCAATTTACAAAGAGAACTGTTGACTCTGACTTTGAGATAGATCTGGGCCAATGTGGCAAAAATCTCAATCTTGATTAATTGAACTTCCTAGCTCGATTTTGGTTAATGCACGATAGGGATCTAACAATAAACAGTATTAATGATAATAGCGGTAAAACTCCTGGCGTTTAGTGTTACCATTTTAAATGAAAAGGATTGATAACTGCACTTTGATAATCTCACTGGCGCCAGCTCGGCAGTTTAAATGCTGACATGAAAACAAGAGACATTAACGTCTTTCCCCATTTGGAAACAACAATCTAAGATTATATAAACACATTACTGTTTGAGCAGCTAAGGTGTTAAATTTTGCACATTAAACCTACAAACTGTGCTTTCCTACAAACCTACAAACTGCACCGAGTGATCGAGCTTTACTCTGAAGCATACGAGATGGAGGGGTTTTTATGGAATGGTCAAGGACTGCTGAACAGGATAGAACGCCACAAACCTAAATAATAAATAATAACAATAGATTTATTTGTTACACAAATTTTATTTAAGTACCGTATTTTTTCGGAGTATAAGTCGCTCCGGAGTATAAGTCGCACCGGCCGAAAATGCATAATAAAGAAGGAAAAAACATATATAAGTCGCACTAGTATAAGTCACATTTTTTGGGGGAATTTATTTGATAAAACCCAACACCAAGAATAGACATTTGAAAGGCAATTTAAAATACATAAAGAATAGTGAACAACAGGCTGAATAAGTGTACGTTATATGAGGCATAAATAACCAACTGAGAACGTGCCTGGTATGTTAACGTAACATATTATGGTAAGAGTCATTCAAATAACTATAACATATAGAACATGCTATACGTTTACCAAACAATCTGTCACTCCTAATCGCTAAATCCCATGAAATCTTATACGTCTAGTCTCTTACGTGAATGAGCTAAATAATATTATTTGATATTTTACGCTAATGTGTTAATAATTTCACACATAAGTCGCTCCTGAGTATAAGTCGCACCCCCGGCCAAACTATGAAAAAAACTGCGACTTAGAGTCCGAAAAATACGGTACCTCTTAAAGTGCTACAGTACAAACCAATATTTTAAAACGATAAAAGCTCAACCTTTAAACAAAAAACATACCAAGACTAAAATACTATCAGTGAAACATAAGAAACAAAAAACGTGCAAAATAGTGTGTTTTGTAACAGTGTGTCTATTTATTTTAGTTGTATAAAAAAAACAAAAAAATTTAGTCAAAAGATTTCAGTTTGTATTTGAGTACTTTTTGAGAACATTCACTAGTACCGCTTTAATAATAACTGATTATTCTGGTTACGATAGCCGCACTGCAAAAAGTCAGTGGTCAAAAACAAGAAAAAACAAAACAAAAATTAGGGGTATTTTATTTGAACTAAGAACAATTATCTGCCAATAGAACAAGAAAATTCAGCTTGTCAAGACTTTCCAAAACAAGTAAAATTAGCTAACCTCAATGAACCCAAAAATACCTTAAAATAAGTATATTCTCACTAATAAGTGCACTTTTCTTGGTAGAAAAAAAAGAGACCTCTTTGCTCAATATGTTGAAAAATATTCTTAAATGAAGTAAATGCTAGTGCCATTATCTTGACATAATGATATGGGCTCGGCATTACATTTCTTGAAACCAGCAAACTTATACTAAAAACAAATGTATTGTTTTTAATGGAAAGGCAACAAGGCAACCGCTTGTTACTCTTTGGGTCTACGAGCCGCTCAGGCAAATCATATGGTCTAAAAATGCATTTTTCCATTGATAACATGACATCATTGCGCCAAGTGCGTGCTCTTTCAGTCAATTAGTGTGCATATATACAGCCCGGCCCCCGGCCAATTTTGTTTTTAATGTAATTTTGAAGAATTTATCTGAATGTGCATGAACTATTTCTGTTCAAAATTGTTAGAAATGTCACATGTTAAATGTTTAAATATTAACTGTCAGTTTACTGTACTGTGCCAACTGTATGAGTACATATTTTCTATTGTTTCATTGAAAATAAAACCGCAAAGTCCATTTGGCTGTCATCTGTTTTAATTATGAGACACAATTGTGTCAAAGTCATGACTTTTTTTTTCGTGCTTGAAATAAGAAATTATTACTTTAAAACAGTAGTTTTATACTCGTGAGTGCTGATGACACAGCTTTGCAACAGTTGATATTCTAGTTTCAAGCATGTTTTACTCAATATAGGTCATTACATCTCAGCAACAAGCTGTATTATCTTACTGAGATCATTTAGGACCAAAACCTGTAAAACAAGTAAAACACTCTAACATAAAATCTGCTTAGTGAGAAGAATTATCTTATCAGACAGAAAATAAGCAAATATCACCCTTTTTTGAGATATCTAATCTTACTTAGATTTCAGTTTTTGCAGTGTTATGAAATGTTCACATATTGTTACAACCCTAATGCACGATTATCCCACTCTCAACTACTATTCTACTTTTTGGTCGACATCATCCTTGTTGGAGCCAAACTGTGTCCAAACAACTAACACAACATTCCTTTTGGGTACAAGCTGTTCGTGTTGTACTGTTAGTTATCTGTATAGCGGACAGGATGGGACAGTCTCACGTGCCTAGCTCTTCTTTCAGTCGTGTAGTAACTACCCAGCCATTAGTATAATTTAAGGGAATGGTGTATTAGTTGAGAGAAATGTTACGGGGGTGGACAAACCAAAATAACTTGGACAGCACCGGTTAGAAGCTCCAAATATCGGTTTCGATTATTTTTCATTTAATCACCCTGCCCTTTGAGAACCCCTTAATATAGTACATGCAGTACAGACTGTGTTTCCATAGTAAATATACAACAAAACACAAACAAAGTACACAGAGCAGCTAAATGTTAAAAGTACCAGATAATTCATTTGCCTTGTGTTCATATTCATAGTGGCTTCTGTGTTCCCTCGTAGCTAACTTTAGAACAACTGTTGGAACAGCTGCTCAGCTGAGTTGGATGTCCTCAGGATGTAAATACTTTTTTCACCAACTTTTTATGCCACCTACAGTTCATGATGTGGATTTTAATCTTGTTGTATGTAACTTGTGAGCGTTCAATTATTTTTTTCCCCCGTTACTTGGGTTGTAAATAACAGTCCAGTATCATCCCAAATAGACTTCTTGAATGACATTTTTTCAGTATTATGTGTGCCAAGAGCCTGTTTGAGCTCTTCTTCACTGCAGGCTCACAAACGCTTGCTTTTTAAGTTGCAGGGTTTTACATGACATCATGTTAGATGAACCCGCCCTGTGTGTATGCCAACCATATCAGAGGACATCTTTTTGTTAATTAAAAAAAAAACGATTCAGTCAGCTGAAGACGTGGGAGCTTCATCGTGTGTTACTTTTGTGAATAATCTAGCATGATGTAGCTGTTAAAATGTGATTGTATTTTTGATTAGATTTGTATTAAGGATCCCCAATAGCTGGTTGCCTTAACAACCCACTAGTCTTCCTGGGGTCCACAAACTCAATACAATTACAAGTAAAAGCATATAATTATAACTACACAATACAGAAAAAAATAAAAGCATCAAAGAAAACAAGCAAACAATTTACGGTCACAGAATAATTACCATATAAATATAACTACACAATGCAAAACCAAACAAAAATCAACAACAGCAAGTAAACTAATATTACTTTCCTTTTAAAGGCCTACTGAAACCCACTACTACCGACCACGCAGTCTGATAGTTTATATATCAATGATGAAATCTTAACATTGCAACACATGCCAATATGGCCGGGTTAACTTATAAAGTGCAATTTTAAATTTCCCGCTGAACTGCCGGTTGAAAACGTCTTTGGATGATGACATATGCGCGTGACGTAGCCAGTGAAACAGAAGTATCGGTACCCCATTGAAAACAATACAAAATAGCGCTGTTTTCATCTCATAATTCCACATTATTCTGGACATCTGCGTTGGTGAATCTTTTACAATTTGTTTAATGAACAATGGAGACTGCAAAGAAGAAAGTTGTAGGTGGGATCGGTGTATTAGCGGCTGGCTGTAGCAACACAACCAGGAGGACTTACTTGGATAGCAGATGCGCTAGCCGACGCTAGCCACCAACCGCACGGCTGATCAGGTGAAGTCCTTCGTCGCACCGTCGATCACTGGAACGCAGGTGAGCATGGGTGTTGATGAGCAGATGAGGGCTGGCTGGCGTAGGTGGAGCGCTAATGTTTTTATCATAGCTCTGTGAGGTCCGGTTGCTAAGTTAGCTTCAATGGCGTCGTTAGCAACAGCATTGTTAAGCTTTGCCAGGCTGAGAATTATTAACCGTGTAGTTACATGTCCATGGTTTAATAGTATTGTTGATCTTCTGTCTATCCTTCCAGTCAGGGATTTATTTATTTTGTTTCTATCTGCATTTGAGCCAGATGTTATCACGTTAGCTAAGTAGCTAAAGCGCTTCGCCGATGTATTGTCGGGGAGATAAAAGTCACTGTGAATGTCCATTTCGCGTTCTCGACTCTCATTTTCAAGAGGATATAGTATCCGAGGTGGTTTAAAATACAAATCCGTGATCCACAATAGAAAAAGGAGAGAGTGTGGAATCCAATGAGCCAGCTTGTACCTAAGTTACGGTCAGAGCGAAAAAATATATGTCTTGCACTGCATTCTAGTCCGTCACTCTAACGTTCCTCATCCACAAATCTTTCATCCTCGCTCAAATTAATGGGGTAATCGTCGCTTTCTCGGTCCGAATCGCTCTATCTGCATTGAAAACAATAGGGAAATATGAGGAGGCGAACAACTGACTACGTCACGCTACTTCCGGTAGGGGCAAGACTTTTTTTTAGTCAGAGACCAAAAGTTGCGAACTTTATCGTCGTTGTTCTATACTAAATACTTTCAGCAAAAATATGGCAATATCGCGAAATGATCAAGTATGACACATAGAATGGATCTGCTATACCCGTTTAAATAAAAAAAATTCATTTCAGTAGGTCTTTAAAAACCTGTTTACTTTCAATGCCGGTGATAATTTACTATTGTTAGCACAGTAGCGCTCATGGCCATGCAAAAGTTGCTAACATTTGTGACGCCTGTCACACTATTTAATGTTGCGTTGTCTTTCATACTGTTGTCCCTCGCGACATCGCGCTTCAAATCCTGTGTGTGTATACATCTGTATGTGTGTATATATCTGTATATAAATGTGTATATATGTATATATTTATATATATGTGTATGTACATATGTATATGTAGATAAACACTGCAGTAAGTGATTGTTTTATAATGTTCATACTTTGTATTTCTTGTTTAGCCCTTAGCAATAGTGCTACTTGCTGGATCTGCTCATCACTTAACTTCTAAAACTTGTCACGTATCCTCCTTATATTCAGGCTAAAAAATCTAAGGTTCTGGATCGTCATTTGTCCAAAAGTAGTCGTTGTTGGCGCTCATGAAGTCTGCATGATTAGCAATAGTTGTTGTTGAAGGAAATAGCGACCGTTGTGATGCCTTGTGAAATTAATCTGTTGCTTCATGCTAAAAATGTCCAAAATACATAAATATTACATGTTATAATAAATATGCCTGTTACTACATTAAATACATACTCACAGCATGTATATAAAAACGTTGATGGCGGAATAAAGTGAATAATTCCATTGTCTCCATTGTATGCTGACTCTTGCTAGCGTTTATTCACGAGTTAGAATGCATAAATAAAGAAAAACATGTGTTCTTGTCTCACATAAGGATTGTGAATGATAGACAAAATTCCCCCAAAAAGTGCAGTTCCCCTTCAACAAGGTTTTTAAAAGGTTGTTAACATTTTTTTTATGCTCGAACTGAAAATATTAGATTTTTTAGTAATATTACTTCATGAACTCCATCGATCGCGGTCAAGTCTGGGCCCAGTTAACCTTGATAAACAAGGGAAGACTGTATATGTTATTACTTTGGACAAGTGCAGTAGTGTTTATGTAAAAAGTGGATAAAGTGAACAGTGCTTCAGGGATACTCCCAATCTGTGCACAAACACAGCTCATAAGCATTAAAACCACAAGTTTTCTGGCTGACAAAAAGCACTTTTCAAGTAGATTTTGGCCAATAATGCAATATTGTGGTAACTGGGAATAAAATTGTTATAAAATGGTATAACATTGGATCCTACTTTGAAGGACTTTAGCAGTATTGAATTCTTTATGAAGACTGATGGTTCAAAAAACCCTGTCATCAGCATTATGATCCTGTTCCTGTCTCTAAGCTTGTGGATGACCAGAGCTGCACATTTAATAATGCACCTTGGAGAGCTATACGTTTTGAAATGGGAGGATATCGCTGTCAACACGAGAACATAATGCCTCATTTCCACGTCCCGCCACTCCTTATTAATTTCATCCTCTTCCTATTTGTGGCTCGTGTTGCACCGTCTAGAGTCCTGCAGTAGACACACAAACTCGCCGGCGCTAAACTACTTGACTCCATTAAGGAGAGTGTCCACTCCTTGATTCTTTAGCAGCCATTGTTCCCTCATGACAAAGATGCTTTTGTGCTGGCATTGTTGCCATCGCTGAGTCACAACAATGTGTGTTCTGTCTTTCACTTTATGTACAGTCGCGATCAAAAGTTTACATACACTTGTAAAGAACATAATGTCATGGCTGTCTTGAGTTTCCAATCATTTTTACAACTCTTATTTTTTTGGGATAGAGTGATTGGAGCACATACTTGTTGGTCACAAAAAAACATTCATGAAGTTTGGTTCTTTTATGAATTTATTATGGGTCTACTGAAAATGTGACCAAATCCATCCATCTTCGTCCGCTTATCCGAGGTCGGGTCGCGGCGGCATTATCCTAAGCAGGGAAGCCCAGACTTCCCTCTCCCCAGCCACTTCGTCCAGCTCTTCCTGGGGGATCCCGAGGCGTTCCCAGGCCAGCCGGGAGACATATTCTTCCCAACATGTCCTGGGTCTTCCCCGTGGCCTCCTGCCGGTCGGACGTGCCCTAAACACCTCCCTAGGGAGGCGTTCGGGTGGCATCTGACCAGATGCCCGAACCACCTCATCTGGCTCCTCTCGATGTGGAGGAGCAGTGGCTTTACTCTGAGCTCCCCCCCGGACGGCAGAGCTTCTCACCCTATCTCTAAGGGAGAGCCCTGCCACCCGGCGGAGGAAACTCATTTCGGCCGCATGTACCCGTGATCTTGTCCTTTCAGTCATACCCCAAAGCTCATGACCATAGGTGAGGATGGGAACGTAGATCGACCGGTAAATTGAGAGCTTTGCCTTCCGGCTCAGCTCCTTCTTCACCACAACGGATCGATACAGCGTCCGCATTACTGAAGACGGCGCACCGATCCGCCTCTCGATCTAACGATCCACTCTTCCCTCACTCGTGATCAAGACTCCGAGGTACTTGACCTCCTCCACTTGGGGCTGGGTCTCCTCCCCAACCCGGAGATGGCACTCCACCCTTTTCCGGGCGAGAACCATGGACTCGGACTTGGAGGTGCTGATTCTCATCCAGTGAGCAAATGTGCTGGGTCAAAAGTATACATACAGCAATGTTAATATTTGCTTACATGTCCCTTGGCAAGTTTCACTGCAATAAGGCGCTTTTGGTAGCCATCCACAAGCTTCTGCTTGAATTGGGGCGGTATGGCGTAGTGGGTAGAGCGGCCGTGCCAGAAACCTGAGGGTTGCAGGTTCGCTCCCCGCCTCTTGACATCCAAATCGCTGCCGTTGTGTCCTTGGGCAGGACACTTCACCCTTGCCCCCGGTGCCGCTCACACTGGTGAATGAATGATAAATGAATGATAGGTGGTGGTCGGAGGGGCCGTAGGCGCAAACTGGCAGCCTCGCTTCCGTCAGTCTACCCCAGGGCAGCTGTGGCTACAAACTGAGCTTACCACCACCATGTGTGACTGAATGATGGGTTCCCACTTCTCTGTGAGCGCTTTGAGTATCTAATAATAGAAAAGCGCGATATAAAATCTAATCCATTATTATTATTATTATTATTATTAATTTTTGACCACTCCTCTTGACAAAATTGGTGCAGCTCAGCCTAATTTGTTGGTTTTCTGACATGGACTTGTTTCTTCAGCATTGTCCACATGTTAATTCTAGCCATGGATGTTTCAACAGGACAATGACCCCAAACTAGGGGTGTAACAGTACGTGTATTTGTATTGAACCGTTTCGGGGTTCCGGTTCGGTTCGGAGGTGTACCGAACGAGTTTGCACACGAACATATCAAGTAGCGTAACGCACGTTGTGTAAACAATGCACACCGAGGCACAACACACGGCATGCTAGCAGCTAGCAACGACCAGGCTACGATAGACTGACCATACGTCCTCTTTTCACCGGACATGTCCTCTTTTGCGGGCCATTCCGGGCGGAGTTTCTTAAATGCCTCAAATGTCCGGCATTTTGAGTTGCGTGCATTTTCAATCGACGTTCAGGGTTAAGAAGGGGTTAAAAACAAACCAAATTGTGTGCAGCAGCATTGGTGAGGGAGGGGCAGAGACAGAGAGAGTTATGATAAATGCGCATGCGTCGCCAGGCTCTGCTTTTTATCCATAGATTTATCAGATTTAATTTTTTATTATCTATAGCAGGGGTGTCAAAAGTGTGCCCCGGAGGCCATTTGCGGCCCACAGCTAATGTTTTAAAGGCCCACGGCACATTGTAAAAATACTATTAAAATAAACAAAAACATAACAAAAGTGAAATAAAAAAGCTTAAAGGTTTAATATAATTTAGAAAAAGTTGCAATGTTGACTAATAAAACAAAGCTGTTTTTTTTTCTTTCAAACTGTCATTGCTCAAAACATAATATTGAATCCAAAATCAATGTTATAACGAATTATTGACCTATCCAAGGTCCCGATTACTTCACATCAAATATTCCACTAAGAAAAATATTTTTGGTGGAAGATTTAGCAAATTTGGTAAATAAATAACCAAAAAATTTATATTTTGTTGTTTTCTTACTGTACCGAAAATGAACCGAACCGTGACCTCTAAACTGAGGTACGTACCGAACCGAAATTTGTGTACCGTTACACCCCTACCCCAAACACATGTTAAAAGTGGTAAAGGAATGGCTAAATCAGGCTAGAATTAAGGTTTTAGAATGACCATCCCAATGTCCTGACTTAAACGTGTGGACAATGCTGAAGAAACAAGTCCATGTCAGAAAGCCAACAAATTTAGCTGAACTGCACCAATTTTGTCAAGAGTGGTCAAAAATTCAAGCAGAAGCTTGTGGATGGCTACCAAAAGCGCCTTATTGCAGTGAAACTTGCCAAGGGACATGTAACCAAATATTAACATTGCTGTATGTATACTTTTGACCCAGCACATTTGCTCACATTTTCAGTAGACCCATAATAAATTCATAAAAGAACCAAACTTCATGAATGTTTTTTGTGACCAACAGGTATGGGCTCCAATCACTCTATCACAAAAAAATAAGACTTGTAGAATTTATTGGAAACTGAAGACAGCCATGTTCTTTACAAGTGTATGTAAACTTTTGATTGTGACTGTATGTATCCATAAAAACTATATAACTGGAATTTGGATGCCTCATGGCTTTCAACACTTGGGGTCCTGAGGGTCTGAGGGTGGGGGGTGGAGGGGCATCTGCTCAGATGGCTGAATCACGATGGGAGGTTTATCTCATCAGTTTCCTGGATTATCCTAAAGTGAGCTCAGAATTTTTTTTTAAGGCGGGGGGTTAAGTGCTCAAAAGGCTTGTCTCGTCTAAAGACCCCTTTGGTTCACCTCCCCAGGTGGCGCAGCTGCAGGGACCCTGTGCGGGGAGCCGTCGGCCCCACTGAGACGGTGCCAGCAGCCCATTCTGTTCCCCAAGAACCCTGAGCCAGAACTGACTACCATCCACAACTCTGGGGCGGCTTTGATTTGGACCAAAAGACAAGAGGTACCACCTTTTAGCACACATATTAGGGGCCGAAACGCTTATATAATGGCCACTTCTGGTAAATTAACGGTTAACACTGCAGTCTTGTTTATTAAATGTGTACAGTGGAATCTCAATTTACAAACCGAACTTTTTCATTTAGCAAACTATTAGATCGAGCCAAATATGCCTGTGTGTGTGAACCATGTCTCTGCTGGCAGCCATTTTGTGCTTGCTCATATTGAAGAGATTGACGAAGCAGGCTTTGTACCACAGCAAGTTTTTATTTGCGAATAGACTGGACTTTTCTGGAAAAAATATGCCAAAGCAGACTTATATCACAGCAGAGAAGGAGACCCTACCTCTTGTTCAGCGGTGTCTCTTCCAAGAGCGCACACACACACACACTCAACTCCTCTTCACCCTCATTTTCCTTGTCCCCCTCTGTCTGCTCCTTTGTCCCCTCTTTTCAGCTTCTCTTTTGCCGATGACAATGTGAAGTGAGTTTTACTTTTTTAAATGTTTATTATTGTAGCAATACGGTTGTTAAAATTAAGGATTTGTGATTTCTGATCCTTTGTGAGGGTACCAGAGGGACTTCCGACAGCCATCAGACTGTATAATGCATATGTTCCTTTTTGACTGTACTTAAATGTATAATAGACTGTATTTATATTATTCACATGTGAATAATGCTGTATAATGGACTGTATTCATATTATTCACAAGTGAATAATGCTGTATAATAGACTGTATTTATATTATTCACATGTGAATAATGCTGTATAATGGACTGTATTCATATTATTCACATGTGAATAATGCTGTATAATAGACTGTATTTGTTATTCACATGTGAATAATGCTGTATAATAGACTGTATGTATATTATTCACATGTGAATAATGCTTTGTAATGGACTGTATTGATATTATTCACATGTGAATAATGCTGTATAATAGACTGTATTTGTTATTCACATGTGAATAATGCTGTATAATAGACTGTATTTATATTATTCACATGTGAATAATGCTGTATAATGGACTGTACTCATATTATTCACAAGTGAATAATGCTGTATAATAGACTGTATTTATATTATTCACATGTGAATAATGCTGTATAATGGACTGTATTCATATTATTCACATGTGAATAATGCTGTATAATAGACTGTATTTATATTATTCACATGTGAATAATGCTGTATAATGGACTGTATTCATATTATTCACATGTGAATAATGCTGTATAATAGACTGTATTTGTTATACACATGTGAATAATGCTGTATAATAGACTGTATGTATATTATTCACATGTGAATAATGCTTTGTAATGGACTGTATTGATATTATTCACATGTGAATAATGCTGTATAATAGACTGTATTTGTTATTCATAAATGATAAATGATAAATGGGTTATACTTGTATAGCGCTTTTCTACCTTCAAGGTACTCAAAGCGCTTTGACAGTATTTCCACATTCACCCATTCACACACTGATGGCGGGAGCTGCCATGCAAGGCGCTAACCAGCAGCCATCAGAGGCAAAGGGTGAAGTGTCTTGCCCAAGGACACAACGGACGTGACTAGGAAGGTAGAAGGTGGGGATTGAACCCCAGTAACCAGCAACCCTCCGATTGCTGGCACAGCCACTCTACCAACTTCGCCACGCCGTCCCTTTCACATGTGAATAATGCTGTATAATAGACTGTATTTATATTATTCACATGTGAATAATGCTGTATAATGGACTGTATTCATATTATTCACAAGTGAATAATGCTGTATAATAGACTGTATTTATATTATTCACATGTGAATAATGCTGTATAATGGACTGTATTCATATTATTCACATGTGAATAATGCTGTATAATAGACTGTATTTATATTATTCACATGTGAATAATGCTGTATAATGGACTGTATTCATATTATTCACATGTGAATAATGCTGTATAATAGACTGTATTTATGTTATTCACATGTGAATAATGCTGTATAATAGACTGTATTTACCAGTCTATTACCAGGGAGTGATCAAGGGTGATGGGTCAAATGCAGGGAATAATTTCGCCACAATCATTGGTACTTTTTTGTTATGTTTTTTTACTATACAGCAGTGGTCCCCAACCTTTTTGTAGCTGCGGACAGGTCAACGCTTGAAAATTTGTCCCAATTTGTCATAAAAAAATACAATCATGTGTACTTACGGACTGTATGCCTGCAGACTGTATTGATCTATATTGATATATAATGTAGGAACCAAAAATATTAATAACAGAAGGAAACAACCCTTTTGTGTGAATGAGTATGAATGGGGGAGGGAGGTTTTTTGGGTTGGTGCACTAATTGTAAGTGTATCTTGTGTTTTTTATGTTGATTTAATTTAAAAAAAAAATTAAGGATTTGTGATTTCTGATCCTTTGTGAGGGTACCAGAGGGACTTCCGACAGCCATCAGACTGTATAATGCATATGTTCCTTTTTGACTGTACTTAAATGTATAATAGACTGTATTTATATTATTCACATGTGAATAATGCTGTATAATGGACTGTATTCATATTATTCACAAGTGAATAATGCTGTATAATAGACTGTATTTATATTATTCACATGTGAATAATGTTGTATAATGGACTGTATTCATATTATTCACATGTGAATAATGCTGTATAATAGACTGTATTTGTTATTCACATGTGAATAATGCTGTATAATAGACTGTATTTATATTATTCACATGTGAATAATGCTTTGTAATGGACTGTATTGATATTATTCACATGTGAATAATGCTGTATAATAGACTGTATTTGTTATTCACATGTGAATAATGCTGTATAATAGACTGTATTTATATTATTCACATGTGAATAATGCTGTATAATGGACTGTATTCATATTATTCACAAGTGAATAATGCTGTATAATAGACTGTATTTATATTATTCACATTTGAATAATTCTGTATAATGGACTGTATTCATATTATTCACATGTGAATAATGCTGTATAATAGACTGTATTTATATTATTCACATGTGAATAATGCTGTATAATGGACTGTATTCATATTATTCACATGTGAATAATGCTGTATAATACTGTATTTATGTTATTCACATGTGAATAATGCTGTATAATAGACTGTATTTACCAGTCTATTACCAGGGAGTGATCAAGGGTGATGGGTCAAATGCAGGGAATAATTTCGCCACAATCATTGGTGCTTTTTTGTTATGTTTTTTTACTATACAGCAGTGGTCCCCAACCTTTTTGTAGCTGCGGACAGGTCAACGCTTGAAAATTTGTCCCAATTTGTCATAAAAAAATACAATCATGTGTACTTACGGACTGTATGCCTGCAGACTGTATTGATCTATATTGATATATAATGTAGGAACCACAAATATTAATAACGGAAGGAAACAACCCTTTTGTGTGAATGAGTATAAATGGGGGAGGGAGGTTTTTTGGGTTGGTGCACTAATTGTAAGTGTATCTTGTGTTTTTTATGTTGATTTAATTAAAAAAAAAAATTAAGGATTTGTGATTTCTGATCCTTTGTGAGGGTACCAGAGGGACTTCCGACAGCCATCAGACTGTATAATGCATATGTTCCTTTTTGACTGTACTTAAATGTATAATAGACTGTATTTATATTATTCACATGTGAATAATGCTGTATAATGGACTGTATTCATATTATTCACAAGTGAATAATGCTGTATAATAGACTGTATTTATATTATTCACATGTGAATAATGCTGTATAATAGACTGTATTCATATTATTCACATGTGAATAATGCTGTATAATAGACTGTATTTATATTATTCACATGTGAATAATGCTGTATAATGGACTGTATTCATATTATTCACATGTGAATAATGCTGTATAATAGACTGTATTTGTTATTCACATGTGAATAATGCTGTATAATAGACTGTATTTATATTATTCACATGTGAATAATGCTTTGTAATGGACTGTATTGATATTATTCACATGTGAATAATGCTGTATAATAGACTGTATTTGTTATTCACATGTGAATAATGCTGTATAATAGACTGTATTTATATTATTCACATGTGAATAATGCTGTATAATGGACTGTATTCATATTATTCACAAGTGAATAATGCTGTATAATAGACTGTATTTATATTATTCACATGTGAATAATGCTGTATAATGGACTGTATTCATATTATTCACATGTGAATAATGCTGTATAATAGACTGTATTGATATTATTCACATGTGAATAATGCTGTATAATGGACTGTATTCATATTATTCACATGTGAATAATGCTGTATAATAGACTGTATTTATGTTATTCACATGTGAATAATGCTGTATAATAGACTGTATTTACCAGTCTATTACCAGGGAGTGATCAAGGGTGATGGGTCAAATGCAGGGAATAATTTCGCCACAATCATTGGTGCTTTTTTGTTATGTTTTTTTACTATACAGCAGTGGTCCCCAACCTTTTTGTAGCTGCGGACAGGTCAACGCTTGAAAATTTGTCCCAATTTGTCATAAAAAAATACAATCATGTGTACTTACGGACTGTATGCCTGCAGACTGTATTGATCTATATTGATATATAATGTAGGAACCAAAAATATTAATAACAGAAGGAAACAACCCTTTTGTGTGAATGAGTATAAATGGGGGAGGGAGGTTTTTTGGGTTGGTGCACTAATTGTAAGTGTATCTTGTGTTTTTTATGTTGATTTAATTAAAAAAAAAAAAAATACTTTTTTTTTTTTTAAAACATTTTTTTTATACATTTCTTGTGCGGCCCGGTACCAATCGTTCCACGGACCGGTACCGGGCCGCGGCCCGGTGGTTGGGGACCACTGCTATACAGTACATGACTGTATAGCACTTTATATTGTGTTTGAAATAGGGTTGTACGGTATACCGGTATTAGTATAGTACCGCGATACTAATGACTAATTACTAGGGATGTCCGATAATGTCTTTTTGCCGATATCCGATATTCCGATATTGTCCAACTCTTTAATTACCGATACCGATATCAACCGATACCGATATCAACCGATATATGCAGTTGTGGAATTAACACATTATTATGCCTAATTTGGACAACCATGTATGGTGAAGATAAGGTACTTTTTAAAAAAATAAATAAAATAAGATAACTAAATTTAAAACATTTTCTTGAATAAAAAAGAAAGTAAAACAATATAAAAACAGTTACATAGAAACTAGTAATTAATGAAAATGAGTAAAATTAACTGTTAAAGGTTAGTACTATTAGTGGACCAGCAGCACGCACAATCATGTGTGCTTACGGACTGTATCCCTTGCAGACTGTATTGATATATATTGATATATAATGTAGGAACCAGAATATTGATAACAGAAAGAAATGGGGGGAGGGAGGTTTTTTGGGTTGGTGCACTAATTGTAAGTGTATCTTGTGTTTTTTATGTATGGCAGGCCGATATTATCGGACATCCCTACTAATTACTATACCGCCTCTGAAAAGTACCGGTCCGAATAAGTGATTATTACATTTTATCATAAGTGTAGATAGAACATGTTAAAAGAGAAAGTAAGCAGATATTAACAGTAAATGAACAAGTAGATTAATAATTAATTTTCTACCACTTGTCCTTAATAATTTTGACCAAATAATAGGTAGATAAATGACACAATATGTTACTGCATATGTCAGCAGCTGAATTAGGAGTCTTTGTTTGTTTACTTACTAATAAAAGACAAGTTGTCTAGTATGTTCACTATTTTATTTAAGGACAAACTTGCAATTAGAAACATATGCTTAATGTACCCGAAGATTTTTTTGTTAAAATAAAGCCAATAATGCAATTTTTTGTGGTCCCCTTTATTTAGAAAAGTACAGAAAAGTATCAAAATAATTTCGGTACCGGTACCAAAATATTTGTATCGGGACAACACTAGTTTGAAGTGTACACACCTTCACCAAAAGATGGACTTTTGTCGAGGCTGGAATCCATTACTCATATTTACTTTATTTCTTATGGAAAAATTTGGCCCACTATGCAAACTTTTCTATTTACAAACCCTGTTCACCAACCAATGAAGTTTGCAAATCGAGGTTTCACTGTACACAGTTTGAACTGTGCATTTCTGTCTGTTACGTGCTGTGGTTTTAGAGAATATCCCTTTAAAATGTAACGTGCTTTTCTCGAAGATCTAAGCTTCGTTCACTTTGAATTTCCCCCCGTTTTAAGAGTTTAGACGCCAGCTGTAATGCTAATTATGTCCTCAGCCTTGATGATAGGGTGTTGTCCCAAAACTAGGAGGACTTTGGTTCACTTTTCTTTCATGTTTTCTCATGCTTTTTATTGTAGGAAGAGAATGGCCAAGATCAAGCAAACAATGGTGAGTACCTTCTCCTGTCTATGTAAAAAAAAAAAAAAATAAATAAAGTTAATTGTCAGTATTGCGATATCACAATATTTCTTCTTTTTTTTGTTGTATTCGCTTTTTTTTGTGGCACGATGGTTTGTTCTTGTTTAGAACAAGCTTCCCCTCAAATTAAAAGTGTTTGTAGGAGAAGTGTTTGAAGCGGTTATGTCACTTAGGATGTATTTCAGGGTTGTAGCGCTACCTGTTGTCCTGGCATGCACTTGACACCCCACAGGTGTGGTTTATTTTACACCGTTTGACATCATTTTTTCCCCCCAGAGTGTCCTGACAACGAGGAGGTGGAGGTGGAGAAGAGCGAGCAGGAAGCGCCACAGCCCCCTGCCCCGTCGGGAAGTGCCAACTCTGCCGCGGGCAACCGAAGAAACCCACCTGGCGGCAAGTCAAGCCTCATCTTGGGTTGAGACCTTTCTCTTTTGAACACTATTTTTTATTTTCTAAAGATAAGTCCCCCTCCTTGCCCTCCTCATCACTCTCTTCCGCCTTGTCCCCTCTGTGGCCTGTGTACTCCCCCGCAGTCATGTCCTTTCATTTCAAACATGTCCTTGTAATCCTTTTTCTATTAAAGAACTGTCGATTTAAAAAACAAAAAAAGCACTTTACTTATCTCTGTGCCCTCTCCACCCTCCTGTATCCTTCCTCCATCCAAACCATTTAAGGCCATCCTGCAGTGGGGAAGACATGACATTTGCTTTTGTCTCTCCCATTTGTCCATGTTGTAAATGGGAAAAGCATTAAAAAAAAACAGAATTGTTGCGTGAATTTCTAAATACAATAAAGATTGATATGAATTTGCTCGGGCTGTTTTGCTTTTCCTTGTTAGTATTAAATACCGAATTTTTTCAAATAGCTGTATTTTGCCCTTTGTCTACTGTATTTTTGGGACTATAAGTCGCAGTTTTTTTCATAGTTTGGCCGGGGGTGCGACTTATACTCAGGAGCGACTTATGTGTGAAATTATTAACACATTACCGTAAAATATCAAATAATAATATTTAGCTCATTCACGTCAGAGACTAGACGTATAAGATTTCATCGGGTTTAGCGGTTAGGAGTGACAGATTGTTTGGTAAACGTATAGCACAGGGGTCGGCAACCCAAAATGTTGAAAGAGCCATATTGGACCAAAAATACAAAAAGCAAATCTGTCTGGAGCCGCAACAAATTAAAAGCCATATTACATGTGTCATGAGATATACATTGAATTGAGATGACTTAAAGGAAACTAAATGAGCTCAAATATAGCTACAAATGAGGCATAATGATGCAATATGTACATATAGCTAGCCTAAATAGCATGTTAGCATCGATTAGCTTGCAGTCATGCAGTGACCAAATATGTCTGATTAGCACTCCACACAAGTCAATAACATCAACAAAACTCACCTTTGTGCATTCACGCACAACGTTAAAAGTTTGGTGGACAAAATGAGACAGAAAAAGAAGTGGCATAAAACACGTCTTAGAAAGTCGGAGAAAGTTATACATGTAAACAAACTAAGGTGAGTTCAAGGACCGCCAAAATTAGTAGGACAAAACGGCGCTCGCCAAATACTCGAATCAGTGAAGCATGTTTAATACAAACAGTGTGCTTTATAACAATTAGGGAGGTTTGTGTCATGTTTGTCCTCCTACAGAAACCATATTAAAACAAACAAAAAAATATTTTTCCCCTCATCTTTTTCCATTTTTCATACATTTTTGAAAAAGCTTCAGAGAGCCACTAGGGCGCCGCTAAAGAGCCGCATGCGGCTCTAGAGCCGCGGGTTGCCGACCCCTGGTATAGCATGTTCTATATGTTCTAGTTATTTGAATGACTCTTACCATAATATGTTACGTTAACATACCAGGCACGTTCTCAGTTGGTTATTTATGCCTCATATAACGTACACTTATTCAGCCTGTTGTTCACTATTCTTTATTTATTTTAAATTGCCTTTCAAATGTCTATTCTTGGTGTTGGGTTTTATCAAATAAATTTCCCCCAAACATGCGACTTATATATGTTTTTTCCTTCTGTATTATGCATTTTCGGCCGGTGCGACTTATACTCCAGAGCGACTTATACTCCGAAAAATACGGTGTATATCAGGCATGTGATTTTTCCGTCTAAAGTTGGAATTCCGTCTTTTTTAATCTCGGGGGAAAAAAAAAAATAATCTCCCGTTTTTCCGTTTATTTTCCAACCCTAAATCAAGATTCGAGACGTAGTTTATATTACGCCGTAGTTGATTGGTCGAAATGTTCCTTGTGACCAATCAGGACATCTGTTATGAATGATGACGTTAATAATGTCATCATTCATAATGGTTACTACGGCCATTTTCCATATGTAAACAATGTTGGTTCTCGAGAGAAAGGACGCTTTACGAGTAAAAGAAATTGATAAACATGTCAAAAATAAGTTTCGATGGGACTGGATGGAAAGGGAAATCACTTATACTGTTGGGAAGAAGGAAGTTACGACTTTGTTCGGTGTTTTTATTCGGAAAATCGATCGTCCCGGAAAGGTTTTGTGCACGTGGTGTCATGATAATATTGACTATGGATCACGAGGTTTCAAGGCTTTGGAAGTACATGCGAAACGGCAAAAACATATGAAACAACTTGAAGCAAGGAAAACAAACTTTTCACTAGCTGGCACTTTTGGATGTCAACCGAAAGTGAGCAAACCTTACGGACTTCATCTTTTGTTTACATCGACAACTGCCGTAGACATCGAGAGGAAAGATCCACCCACTTCAGTTGCAGACAGGGTTGTTAATAATAAGGTAAGCTAAAAAATATTTGCTGGCGAAATACGCATGTTTGTTTTAAATATTAACCAATTATTGCTTAGAATGGGTTTTTCTAAAAATAAAAAGCCACGTGAAAATATATTATGAAATTACAGAAATTCAAAGAGTCGCATTATTGATTCCAGTTAACAATTTATCTGAAATAAATTTGCATATAATACTATTTTGTAATATTAAGTTCTTATGTAGTCTCTTGAAACTATTGTCAGTGGTGTAACAATCTTGAAGGTAAATATTTTCACACTTGTTTCATGCAATATGTCAGTGTCCTCACATTATTATTATTTCCTATTTTCAAATATGAGTAAACAATACTAAACATGTTTAATTATTTTCATAAATGTAAATCCTATTTTGGCGAAAATAATTAAATGTTTACATTACATTACATGAACTGAAGTAATGTGGTAATACTGTAAATAAACTGTAGATAATAACACTGATCAATGTGACACCTGTGGATGTGAAATGAACACAAGATGTAAATATTAGTGACTAAATACTGTTGGGACTGAACCATATACAGTGATTCATTAGGATAATTGGGTTATGTATGTTCTATTAATGATGTTTTCATGTCTTTAAACACTAAAATATTTTCTTCAAATGGTGCTGTCTTTGTTAATTTTAGCATGTTAAATTGGTGAAAAACCAGGAGCTTCGGGGGGCGTTGCCCCCCTTGTCCCCCCACCAGGGCACCGCCTTCGTCCCCCAGACCCCCGGAAATTTTTTCAGTCTTTTTCATTGTGGTAAAATCACATGCCTGGTATATATAGTAGCGAGGTGCATTATCCAAAAAAGCAAATAACTGGAGACAGATCCAATTAGCATTAACTAATTCTGTTGGCAACCTTCATATGTCGACATTTTATTAATGCCCCAATATGGCAGCTGTTGCATTTGACTATCATAGTCAAAGCTACACTATATTGCCAAAAGTATTTGGCCACCTGCCTTGACTCACATATGAACTTGAAGTGCCATCCCATTCCTAACCCGTAGGGTTCAATATGACGTCGGTCCACCTTTTGCAGCTATTACAGCTTCAACTCTTCTGGGAAGGCTGTCCACAAGGTTGCGGGGTGTGTTTATAGGAATATTCCACCATTCTTCCAAAAGCGCATTGGTGAGGTCACACACTGATGTTGGTGGAGAAGGCCTGGCTCTCAGTCTCCGTTCTAATTCATCCCAAAGGTGTTATATCGGGTTCAGGTCAGGACTCTGTGCAGGCCAGTCAAGTTCATCCACACCAGACTCTGTCATCCGTGTCTTTATGGACCTTGCTTTGTGCACCGGTGCACAGTCATGTTGGAAGAGGAAGGGGCCCGCTCCAAACTGGGAGCATGGAATTGTCCAAAATGTTTTTGTATCCTGGAGCATTCAAAGTTCCTTTCACTGGAACTAAGGGGCCAAGCCCAACTCCTGAAAGACAACCCTACACCATAATTCCTCCTCCACCAAATTTCACACTAAACACAATGCAGCCCGAAATGTAGCGTTCTCCTGGCAACCTCCAAACCCAGACTGGTCCATCAGATTACCAGATGGAAAAGCGTGATTCATCACTCAAGAGAAGATTTGCATTGGACTTGGTGATGTATGGCTTAGATCAGGGGTGGGCAATTAATTTTTACCGGGGGCTGCATGAGCTACCCGAGCACTGCTGGAGGGCCACATCGACAATATTTCAATTAAATTTTGCTCAATATTATTTTTGATATATACCGTAAGATAAATAATAATAATAATAATAATAATAATTAATAATAATAGTAATACTTCAACATAGTGTGTGTAACAGCATTCCATGACTAATATAAATAAATTAACATTAATAATAAATGACAGTAAAATAAGCACACGTATGACTGAGGAGTCATAGCGTAACTTTGTGTGGTGTTTGAGTTGTCCGACTTTTTGTGTGGCCATAAACGCACCAGTGGTTTAGTGGTATGCGTGTTGGTGACAGATGACAAGTTGGTTTTGGCCTGGTTTGTACGGCAGAAAATGACTAGTTTTTCGAGATAGAATTGTTTTACTCATGTTTTTGGTGTGGTTATGTCCGAATATAAACAGTTTTGCTCAATAAAGTGATCGATATAATTCCTGTCCTCGAAGCATCTCGATAGACGTTACAATAATTGAACGGTGTTCAATTGAACGGTGTTGTAAACGGTGTTGGCGAACACCGTTAGGGCCGTTTGTTGTCACTGTCACTCAAAGTTGCATTGCAAAATTCCATAGAATAAATATGTTTATTTTGTTTAGAATTCAGATGGGATTTGATTTGGTGCGCGGCATATACTTGCTGCGCGCAGCGGACGCTTGAGCAGTGCGCAATTGCGCAGGCGCGCACCTTAGAGGGAACGTTGCTTTGCAGTTCATGTCTTGTTGAAAACACGGCATTCCTCATCAACTTTTCTCTTTTTAGCGTCTCGGGTGTAAACCGTGCATCACTTGTCGCTGCATGTGCACCTTCACTCGCAGGTTACACACGGACACACGCCCTTAAATAATACTTTTCAAAATAAAAGCAGCACAGTTGTATTGCGCGCAGGACATAGATGTTTTTTCAACTTTATTTTGTAATTGCAGCTGTTCACATTCACTCACAACCACGCACACGCATACGTCCACACGGAAGTAATACAAATAACGATTTTCAAAACAAAAGCAGCACCGTTGTATTGCACACTCGACATAGATACTTTTTAAAATTTATTTTGTAATTTATAATTGGCCTCACGCGGGCCGGACAGGGACGCACAAAGGGCCGGATGCGGCCCGCGGGCCGCAGAATGCCCAGGTCTGGCTTAGATGCAGCTGCACGGCCATGGAAACCCATTCCAAGAAGCCCTCTGCGTACTGTACGTGGGCTAATTGGAAGGTCACATGAAGTTTGGAGCTCTGTAGCAACTGACTGTGCAGAAAGTCTTTGCACTATGCGCTTCAGCATCTGCTGAGCCCTCTCTGTCAGTTTACGTGGCCTACCACTTGGTGGCTGAGTTGCTGTTGTTCCCAAACTCTTTACTTTTCTTATAATAAAGTTGACTTTGGAATATTTAGGAGCGAGGAAATTTCACGACTGGGTTTGTTGCACAGGTGACATCCTATGACAGTTCCACACTGGAAATCACTGAAAGCAGCCCATTCGTTCACAAATGTTTGTAGAAACAGTCTCCATGCCTAAATGCTTGATTGTATACACCTGTGGCCGGGCCAAGTGATTAGGACACCTGATTCTCATCATTTGGATGTGTGGCCAAGTACTTTTGGCAATATAGTGCATATTTACTTCCGCTTGCACTTTAAAATGTTGGTTGCTCTACTCAGCTGTTGGTGAGAAACTCATGTGTGATGTTGTACTGTTGTTTTCAATGAACTGAGCTCTTTACGCCTTACTGCTAATACAACATTGGTTCTGTTGTGCAGTGAAGTGGCACCGGAGCCATAGAAAGTCACTGAAAACTCACAAAGAAGGAGAGGAAAATGTGGATTAGGTGGCAGATATATATTTGCAAGGCCATTTTCAAGAAGGATACTTAAGAGAAACCACATCTTGTGAGACGAGGTCGGGCGACACCGGAAAGTGAAATGGTTTGCCCGCCACTTTCACGCGAATCAACCGACTACGACCAACTACCGACTACGATGGTACCGCTGGCTCGAATGGGTTCTACAAATTGTGAGTTCCAATATTTTATTTCTTCATTTTTTCATGTTTCATTTGTTTTATACAATTCTTTTAATGTTGACAGCACCACGTAAAATATGTTTTCATTGCTGAAGCGTGTTTATTGAATGTTAAATGCGCCGAAAAATAGACTGTTTTCTACACTGTTGAGGGGATCCAATGCGCAGTAGTGTGCATGTGGTGACATCCATTACGATATTTTGAGAGGTGAAGTCGGACTAAGTAGGACATCACTGAAGGCCTAGGTGCAGGGGCGTCACTAGCTTTTAAGGACAGGGGGGGCTTAGCCCCCAGGAGATGCAGGATGCGAGCGAACGTAGCGCACGAGCACAAAACTTCACAAACGCCTAACAAAGACTTAGAAATTAATCATTATTATTATTATTTCAGTCTGTTTATTTTCAATCTGTGTTCAGTACAACAACAAACATGGGTTTGCACAGTGACATTTTGTTTACAGCATCAACAAGAAACAATTACTTGCACGATCCTTCAAGATACACTGAAACACAATGAAAGTCGTGGCATTAGCCTCTGTTATTCATTCACAACATAGATCAGGGGTCACCAACGCGGTGCCCGCGGGCACCAGGTAGCCCGTAAGGACCAGATGAGTAGCCCGCTGGCCTGTTCTAAAAGTAGCTCAAATAGCAGCACTTACCAGTGAGCTGCCTCTATTTTTTAAATTGTATTTATTTACTAGCAAGCTGGTCTCGCTTTGCCCGACATTTTTAATTCTAAGAGAGACAAAACTCAAATAGAATTTGAAAATCCAAGAAAATATTTTAAAGACTTGGTCTTCACTTGTTTAAATTCATTAATTTGTTTTACTTTGCTTCTTATAACTTTCAGAAAGACAATTTTAGAGAAAAAATACAACCTTAAAAATGATTTTAGGATTTTTAAACACATACACCTTTTTACCTTTTAAATTCCTTCCTCTTCTTTCCTGACAATTTAAATCAATGTTCAAGTAAATTTATTTTTTTTATTGTAAAGAATAATAAATACATTTTAATTTAATTCTTCATTTTAGCTTCTGTTTTTTCGACGAATAATATTTGTGAAATATTTCTTCAAACTTATTATGATTAAAATTAAAAAAAATATTCTGGCAAATCTAGAAAATCTGTAGAATCCTATTTAAATCTTATTTCAAAATCTTTTGAATTTATTTTAAAATGCTTGTTCTGGAAAATCTACAAGAAATAATGATTTGTCTTTGTTAGAAATATAGCTTGGTCCAATTTGTTATATATTCTAACAAAGTGTAGATTGGATTTTAACCTATTTAAAACATGTCATCAAAATTCTAAAATTAATCTTAATCAGGAAAAATTACTAATGAAAAAAAAAATATTTTTAATTTTTTCAAAAAGATTCGAATTACCTAGTTTTTCTGTTCTCTTTTTCGGTTGAATTTTGAATTTTAAAGAGTCGAAATTGAAGATAAACTATGTTTCAAAATTTAATTGTCATTTTTTTCGTGTTTTCTCCTCTTTTAAACCGTTCAATTAAGTGTAAATATTATTAATTATTAATAATAACATAGAGTTAAAGGTAAATTGAGCAAATTGGCTATTTCTGGCAATTTATTTAAGTGTGTATCAAACTGGTAGCCCTTCGCATTAATCAGTACCCAAGAAGTAGCTCTTGGTTTCAAAAAGGTTGGTGACCCCTGACATAGAGGCTAATGCCACCACTTTAGCTCACAATACAATAATTGTTTGTTCCCAAATATTTTGAAGTTGCACAGATTACATTTTGGGCACATATGTGACTAAAATGGTTGTAAATTCAAGCCCTGGAAATATTACTTAATTACTTGAATTAAAGTAATATCTGGATCAGGATAATTTGGCTTATATATAATATATTTATATATATTATGGCAAGCCGTTAAGGAAATTAAATATATATGGAAGTCTGAATGGAAATGAGAAACGTTTATATATACTGTAAATAAGAAAGACTACTGATCTGAAAAGAGCCAAAGCTGTCAAAGAGCTGAGATCCATCTTCAAAGTGCAATGCTGAAACAAATAATGCAAACAATAAAATGTAACTTCAAGGGCTTGAGATTAACGTAGTCCTGTCGTCCCGGGGATGGTAAAAAAAAATGCACGGGACGAAATTAAATGCTCCCCGGGACGATGGCTTTTAACCATTTGTTTTCTTTTTCTTTTTATGTATTTATTCATTTTACATTTTATATTAAATGTCTTGGTTTTTCCTCCCTCTGAAAATCCTATGAAATGTTTAACAAGCCATCCTATAATAATACAACAGCTATTAATGTAACAATACAATAAAACAAATATATTTAATTATGTTTTTTCATTATTTTAACAATAGGCTAATGTATATTACTTTATATAGATTCTACAAGAAACACACAACTTAAAAACTAAATTATTTACAATTGCAGACAAAAGGTTCTTGTTCTGCAGTGCTGTGTGCTAATGTGCTTTGTACACCTGCAGGACCGCAAGCAAGGTTGCATAGAAAATGCAGACTGGATTTTAGGTGATGTGGGCATTTTCTATATGAACAAGTGGAATGGATTGGATACCGACGCACTAAAGGGGCTCTCTACCTTACACTATGAAGTGAGGGGAAACTGAGTGAATAATGACAGGTTATATGATTATTTATTTAAACTCATATTCGGGCCACTTTATAATGAATATGTTGGCATGTATTTGTAAAAAAAAAAAAAAAAAAAAGTTTTATTTTTTTTAAAAAACAAATTATTTAGGGGGGCTTAAGAACATTTTAGGGGGGCTTGAGCCCCCCTAAAATATACCTAACAACGCCAATGCCTAGGTGAGAAACGCACGACCATCCACTGTTAAAATGTCAATGCAATGTGTGAACAGTGGTCCAAGTTCCTCTATTCAACTAGAGCAGTGGTTCTCAAATGGGGGTACGCGTACCCCTGGGGGTACTTGAAGGTATGCCAAGGGGTACGTGAGATTTTTTTTAAATGTCTGTCAAAAAGAACTGTGAAAAGAAATGCAACAATGCAATATTCAGTGTTGACAGCTAGATTTTTTGTGGACATGTTCCATAAATATTGATGTTAAAGATTTATTTTTTTGTGAAGAAATGTTAGAATTAAGTCCATGAATCCAGATGGAATCTCTATTACAATCCCCAAAGAAAGCACTTTAAGTTGATGATTACTTCTATGTGTAGAAATCTTTATTTATAATTGAATCACTTGTTTATTTTTCAACAAGTTTTTAGGTATTTTTATATCTTTTTTTCCAAACAGTTCAAGAAAGACCACAACAAATGAGCAATATTTTGCACTGTTATACAATTTAATAAATCAGAAACTGATGACATAGTGCTGTATTTTACTTCTTTATCTCTTTTTTTCCAACCAAAAATGCTTTGCTCTGATTAGGGGGTACTTGAATTAAAAAAGTGTTCACAGGGGGTACATCACTGAAAAAAGGTTGAGAACCACTGAACGACAGCACTCACTTTTTTTAGTTTTTAGGAATTTTCTGCAAAAATGTTTGTGTCCGAAGTTTGACGTTTTTTTTAAACATTTGTTTATTGAGTTTTTTTCGACATACAAGCACCTCCACTCATCAAGCCAATAAAGTCATGCATGCTACAAGATTCTTTTTGGATTTGCTAGGAGAAGATGACAGAGGGGCTACCACAAATAGTCCGCATTATCCAATCCAATCCAATCCACTTTATTTATATAGTACATTTACACAACAAGAATGTTTCCAAAGTGCTGCACAGCCATGTTAAAAACAATATTAAAAACAATATTATGCTACACCAATGACTGAATAAAAACAAACAATAAATGAATGGAAAACCAATACAGAGACAATATAAAAAATAAATATGATTAAAAGAGGGTTTTTTAAAGGGTAAAACCAATTAAAACAGTAAAATAGACATCAAAATGTATTTAAAAAAAAAACCCACACAGGACAACAGGATTTGGTTCAATCTTACAATTCAATATATTAAATAAACACAATGATAAATAAAAATATTTTTAAAAAAAGTCCCCTATTAAACGCCTGGTATTCCACTTAATCAAAAGTTCTACTAAAACTCCAGTTGCCATTTCATTTATAGCCTAAAATGACCTCATCCAACTGACTTGCGGGTTTCTCGATCAGATTTATGGGTTTTATTCAGACTGGTGATTTTTTTGATGTGAGAGTCCTTCAAGGCTTTGCTTTATTTGGAAATGTCTTCAAGTAGTGCTAGCATCTTTGGACGTTCTCTACTTTTCTCTGCTGTCTTTGACACGCATGGTGAGAATGTAGCGTTCACAGTCACCCCTGAAGAATGGGGAGTCAATCACAGCTGTTTCTCTTGAGTCAGTGCATCCTATTCACCTGCTTGGGCTTTTATTATGAAAGGTCATGATGTTTTTTTTTCTTGCTCTTGCTTTTATGCAACCTGATTTTATTAAAAATAAAAACAAAGAAGGTGACATTTTGAAGGTTTGGACACACATCCTCATGCAATATTATAAAAACAAACATGTGCTTTTTCTGCAATAATAATGCATTGTGAAATATCACCTGTAATGATTATGTCAAACTTATTTGTCTACAAACCCCAAAACCGGTGAAGTTGGCATGTTGTGTAAATGGTAAATAAAAACAGAATACAATGATTTGCAAATCCTTTTCAACTTATATCCAATTGAAGAGACTGCAAAGACAACATATTTAATGTTCACACTGAGAAACTTAATTTTTTCTTGCGGCGTTTCTGGGTGTTGTTGATAAATGGCTTTGGCTTTGCATAGTAGAGTTTTAACTTGCACTTGCAGATGTAGCGACCAACTGTAGTTACTGACAGAGGTTTTCTGAAGTGTTCCTGAGCCCATGTGGTGATATCCTTTAACTTAGAATTTAATGGCAGCAACACGTTGCAAAAATAGTTGTCACAGGGGCATTTTTACCACTGTGTTACATGGCCTTTCCTTTTAACAACACTCGTTTGGGAACTGAGGAGACACATTTTTGAAGCTTTTCAGTTGGAATTCTTTCCCATTCTTGCTTGATGTACAGCTTAAGTTGTTCAACAGTCCGGGGGTCTCCGTTGTGGTATTTTAGGCTTCATAATGCACCACACATTTTCAATAGGAGACAGGTCTGGACTACAGGCAGGCCAGTCTAGTACCCGCACTCTTTTACTATGAAGCCACGCTGTTGTAACACGTGGCTTGGCATTGTCTTGCTGAAATAAGCAGGGGCGTCCATGATAACGTTGCTTGGATGGCAACATATGTTGCTCCAAAACCTGTATGTACCTTTCAGCATTAATGGTGCCTTCACAGATGTGTAAGTTACCCATGCCTTGGGCACTAATACACCCCCATACCATCACACATGCTGGCCTTTACACTTTGCACCTATAACAATCCGGATGGTTCTTTTCCTCTTTGTTCCAGAGGACACGACGTCCACAGTTTCCAATAACAATTGGAAATGTGGACTCGTCAGACCACAGAACACTTTTCCACTTTGCATCAGTCCATCTTAGATGAGCTCAGGCCCAGCGAAGACGGCGGCGTTTCTGGGTGTTGTTGATAAAATGGCTTTCGCTTTGCATAGTAGAGTTTTAACTTGCACTTACAGATGTAGCGACAAACTGTAGTTACTGACAGTGGTTTTCTGAAGTGTTCCTAAGCCCATGTGGTGATATCCTTTACACACTGATGTCGCTTTTTGATGCAGTACCGCCTGAGGGATGGAAGGTCCGTAATATCATCGCTTACGTGCAGTGATTTCTCCAGATTCTCTGAACATTCTGATATTATGGACCGTAGATGGTGAAATCCCTAAATTCCTTGCAATAGCTGGTTGAGAAATGTTCTTAAACAATTTGCCACGCATTTGTTGACAAAGTGGTGACCCTCGCCCCGTCCTCGTTTGTGAACGACTGAGCATTTCATGGAAGCTGCTTTTATACCCAATCATGGCACCCACCTGTTCCCAATTAGCCCGTTCACCCGTGGGATGTTCCAAATAAGTGCTTGATGAGCATTCCTCAACTTTCTCAGTCTTTTTTGCCACTCGTGCCAGCTTTTTTAAAAACATGTCGAAGGCATCGCATTCCACATGAGCTAATAATTGCAAAAAATAACAAGGTTTTCCTGTTGGAACATTAAATATCTTGTCTTTGCAGTTTATTCAATTGAATATAAGTTGAAAAGGATTTGCAGATCATTGTATTCTGTTTTTATTTACCATTTACACGTGACAACTTCACTGGTTTTGGGGGTTTGTATTTCATAAGAAATTGGTCATGCTAGTCATCCGTAATTGTTTGTTTCCAATCCGACGTTGTTGCTCCAGCATCCTTCAAGACGTGGGCTGAAGTCCAAAGTCAGACCGTTGACTCACCACCGTATGACAACACGGTGCGTAAACGTCTTTGTTCCAGTGCACGGGCAGACATTTCACAGCCGTGAAAGATGGCTCCCCTCTGAGTCAGAACCTGTGTTTCCACTCTGAAAGGCATGTCGAGGTCACTCGGATCAGGAAAAGAACTTCCTGTCCTGGACTCATGCCAGGATGCCGGAGTGCAGAACTAACCAAGTAAAAGAAAAATTCTGCTTCTTTTTTTTTTTTGCAGTGGATTTCTTTCTTTGTCAAGCTTGAGGTGTGCACTGCTGTCTGCTGATACTATTTCACGGATAAAGAGTTATTAGCCGTTTGCAACTTCAATATATTGACAGGAAATGTGTTGTCCAGATGAGGTCATGTGTTGTCGCCTAGGTAACGAGGGGAGGGTTGTGGGGGGGGGGGGGGGGGATGAGATGAGTCATCCCTGATTGGCACGAATCAATAGCCCTATTCAGTCATAGCGCTGACTCAGCTGGAGTCTGAGTCAAGTGTGAGCAGCGCAGCGCCTCCCGCTCACAGGAAACAGGAAGTGTTGATCGGTAAATGGAGCGACCCTCTCCTGAGGTCCGCTGTTTTACAAGATGACCACGGGGGTGGGGGAGGGGGGGGGGAGTCAAGGCGGTGACAGGAAGCTCCCACAGGAAGCTTAGGCTCGGCAACATTTTAAGTAGAGATGTCTGATACTATCGGCCGATAAATGCTTTAAAATGTAATATCGGAAATTATCGGTATCGTTTTTTTTATTATCGGTATCGTTTTTTTTTTTTTTTTTTAATATTAAATCAACATAAAAAAACACAAGATACACTTACAATTAGTGCACCAACCCAAAAAACCTCCCTCCCCCATTTACACTCATTCACACAAAAGGGTTGTTTCCTTCTGTTATTAATATTCTGGTTCCTACATTATATATCAATATATATCAATACAGTCTGCAAGGGATACAGTCCGTAAGCACACATGATTGTGCGTGCTGCTGGTCCACTAATAATACTAATCTTTAACAGTTAATTTGACTAATTTTCATTCATTACTAGTTTCTATGTAACTGTTTTTATATTGTTTTGCTTTCTTTTTTATTCAAGAAAATATTTTTAATTTATTTATCTTATTTTATTTTATATATATTTTTTAAAAGGACCTTATCACTAGGGATGTCCAATAATGGCTTTTTGCCGATATCGGATATTCCGATATTGTCCAACTCTTTAATCACCGATACCGATATCAACCGATACCGATATATACAGTCGTGGAATTAACACATTATTATGCCTAATTTGGACAACCAGGTATGGTGAAGATAAGGTCCTTTTTAAAAAAATTATTATTAAAAATTTTCAAAAATAATAATAAAATAAGATAAATAAATTTAAAACATTTTCTTGAATAAAAAAGAAAGTCAAACAATATAAAAACAGTTACATAGAAACTAGTAATTAATGAAAATGAGTAAAATTAAATGTTAAAGGTTAGTACTATTAGTGGACCAGCAGCACGCACAATCATGTGTGCTTACGGACTGTATCCCTTGCAGACTGTATTGATATATATTGATATATAATGTAGGAACCACAATATTAATAACAGAAACAACCCTTTTGTGTGAATGAGTGTAAATGGGGGAGGGAGGTTTTTTGGGTTGGTGCACTAATTGTAAGTGTATCTTGTGTTTTTTATGTTGATTTAATAAAAAAAACAAAAACCCAAAAAACCGATACAGATAAAAAAAAAAAAACGATACCGATAATTTCCGATATTACATTTTAACGCATTTATCGGCCGATAATATCGGCAGGCCGATATTATTGGCCATCCCTAGTACTAACCTTTAACAGTTAATTTGACTCATTTTCATTAATTACCAGTTTCTATGTAACTGTTTTTATATTGTTCTACTTTCTTTTTTATTCAAGAAAATGTTTTAAATTTATTTATCTTATTTTATTTTAAATTTTTTGAAAAGGACCTTATCGTCACTAGGGATGTCCAATAATGGCTTTTTGCCGATATTCCGATATTGTCCAACTCTTTAATTACCGATACCGATATCAACCGATACCGATATACACAGTCGTGGAATTAACACATTATTATGCCTAATTTGGACAACCAGGTATGGTGAAGATAAGGTACTTTTTAAAAAAATTAATAAAATAAAATAAGATAAATAAATTAAAAACATTTTCTTGAATAAAAAAGAAAGTAAAACAATATAAAAACAGTTACATAGAAACTAGTAATTAATGAAAATGAGTAAAATTAAATGTTAAAGGTTAGTACTATTAGTGGACCAGCAGCACGCACAATCATGTGTGCTTACGGACTGTATCCCTTGCAGACTGTATTGATATATATTGATATATAATGTAGGAACCAGAATATTAATAACAGAAAGAAACAACCCTTTTGTGTGAATGAGTGTAAATGGGGGAGGGAGGTTTTTTGGGTTGGTGCACTAATTGTAAGTGTATCTTGTGTTTTTTATGTTGAAAACGATACCGATGATAAAAAAAACGATACCGATAATTTCCGATATTAAATTTTAAAGCATTTATCGGCCGATAATATCGGTATATTATCGGACATCTCTAATCGTCACCATACCTGGTTGTCCAAATTAGGCATAATAATGTGTTAATTCCACGACTGTATTTATCAGTATCGGTAATTAAGAGTTGGACAATATCGGAATATCGGCAAAAAAGCCATTATCGGACATCCCTAATTTTAAGGGTATCGACTTTTAATTTGAAAGGGATCTCTTTAATCTGTGTTGTTTCGCTTTCACTTTCATGTCTCCAACGCTCATTGTCTCGCTTTAGTGTTCCTTACTTACACTTGTGTGGTCTCACCTCTCTCTCTCGTATTCACAGTGTTTCACTTTAAAATAGAATAAATACAGGGGTTTTTTTTGTCCTCAAAATTCTACACACAATACCCCATAAATACAAAGTGAAAAAGTAATTTTTTAGAATTTATTGCATATTTATAAAAAACAACAACAACTAAGAATTCACATGTGCTTTTTCATTTGGGTTTTATGTTTTTATTATTTTTTATGTTTTATTGTTTTGTTTTTAATGTATGTTTTATTGTTTAGTTTTTTAATGTATTGTATTCTGTTTTTATATGTTTAAATGGATCTTGAGGTCTGCAATAAAGATTGATGAGGATGATGACATGTACATAAGTATTCACAGCCTTTACACTGCAAAAAGTCAGTGTTCAAAAAATAGAAAAAAAATACAAAAATTATGGGTATTTTATTTGAACTAAGCAAAATTATCTGCCAATAGAAGAAGAAAATTTGGCTTGTCAAGACTTTCCAAAACAAGTAAAATTAGCTAACCTCAATGAACCCAAAAATACCTTAAAATAAGTATATTCTCACTAATAACAAGTGCTCTTTTCTTGGTAGAAAAAAAAAGACATTTTTGCCCAATATGTTGAAAAATATTCTTAAATTAAGTAAATGCTAGTGCCATTATCTTGACATAATATGTGCTTGGCATCATGATTTTTTTTTCATACTTGAAGTAAGAATTTATTACTTTGAAAAAGTAGTTTTATACTTGTGAGTGTTGATGACACAACAGTTGATATTCTAGTTTCAAGCATGTTTTACTCAATATAGGTCAGTGGTTCTCAAACTTTTTTTGTCATCCCCACTTTGGACAAGGGGGAGTTTTCAAGCCCCACCTGCCCCCAGAACGCTAATGCCAAGCTTAACATTTTCAAATTTATTGAACATCAAGTAACATCAAGTTGTATACATTCAAACTCAATAACATAAAATAACATCAAGTTCAATAATAAATAAAATAACTTGCATCAAGTTCAATAATAAATAAAACAAAAGTGTTATAACTTGCATCAAGTTCAATAATAAATAAAATAACTTGCATCAAGTTCAATAATAAATCAAAAAGTGTTATAACTTGCATCAAGTTCAATAATAAATCAAATAAAAGTGTTATAACTTGCGTCAAGTTCAATAATAAATAAAACGAGTGTTATAACTTACATCAAGTTCAATAATAAATCAAAAAAGTGTTATAACTTGCATCAAGTACAATAATAAATCAAATAAAAGTGTTATAACTTACATCAAGTTCAATAATAAATCAAAAAAGTGTTATAACTTGCATCAAGTACAATAATAAATCAAATAAAAGTGTTATAACTTGCATCAAGTTCAATAATAAATAAAACAAAAGTGTTAACTTACATCAAGTTCAATAATAAATCAAAAAAGTGTTATAACTTGCATCAAGTACAATAATAAATCAAATAAAAGTGTTATAACTTGCATCAAGTTCAATAATAAATAAAACAAAAGTGTTATAACTTGCATCAAGTTCAATAATAAATAAAATAACTTGCATCAAGTTCAATAATAAATCAAAAAGTGTTATAACTTGCATCAAGTTCAATAATAAATCAAATAAAAGTGTTATAACTTGCATCAAGTTCAATAATAAATAAAACAAGTGTTATAACTTACATCAAGTTCAATAATAAATCAAAAAAGTGTTATAACTTGCATCAAGTACAATAAATCAAATAAAAGTGTTATAACTTACATCAAGTTCAATAATAAATCAAAAAAGTGTTATAACTTGCATCAAGTACAATAATAAATCAAATAAAAGTGTTATAACTTGCATCAAGTTCAATAATAAATAAAACAAAAGTGTTATAACTTGCATCAAGTTCAATAATAAATCAAAAAAGTGTTATAACTTGCATCAAGTTCAATAATAAATAAAACAAAAGTGTTATAACTTGCATCAAGTACAATAATAAATCAAATAAAAGTGTTATAACTTGCATCAAGTTCAATAATAAATCAAAGTGTTATAACTTGCATCAAGTTCAATAATACATCAAAGAACTTGCATCAAGTTCAATAACAAATCAAATAAAAGTGTTATAACTTGCATCAAGTTCAATAATAAATCAAATAAGTGTTTTAACTTGCATCAAGTTCAATAATAAATCAAATAAAAGTGTTAACTTGCATCAAGTTCAATAATAAATCAAATAAAAGTGTTATAACTTGCATCAAGTTCAATAACAAATCAAATAAAAGTGTTATAACTTGCATTAAGTTCAATAATAAATCAAATAAAAGTGTTATAACTTGCATCAAGTTCAATAATAAATCAAATAACTTCCATCAAATTCAATAATAAATAAAATAAAAGTGCCACTTTGCAATCTTTGCAACAAAAAAAAGGAGGAGCTATGCATTTGGCAAGACAGGGCAGGTGAACATGAGTTTTACAGTACTCCAGCATTAGTGGCTGCAATGAGCCTGTTTTGCACTGCACAGCTTTTCAAATCGGGGTTGCGGGCTTGACACTGCCACTCTTAAGTCATGCTCAATGTTCAGCTGAGACCTGTACTTCGTTTTGAGTGAAGCAACAGCTGAAAAGCCTATCTCACACAGATAAGATGTGCCAAAGGGGAGAAGAATGGACACAGCTCTCTGCCCGATGAGTGGATGATTAGCCCGCACGAAAGTTTGTTCCGCTTAGCCCCGCCCCCTTGTCTGTCAAACTTTCACTCCTACCTACAATTTTAAAGCCTATAGGAAAAATAAGTAATTTACATTTATTTATATAGCGGATTTCACAGACAGAATCACAAAGTGATTTACAGTGTGTGTAGAAAATGAAAGCATAGTTAAAAAAAAAAATCTAAGAATAGAATTAAAAAAAAAACAATTTAAAGTGAAATTTCCTCCCGTTCCTCGCGCCCCACCTGTCGTGTCTCTATTCCCCACCAGTGGGGCGCGCCCCACACTTTGAGAAACGCTGATATAGGTCATCAAATCTCAGCAACGAGCTGTAATATCTTACTGAGATCATTTAGGACCAAAACACTTAAAACAAGTAAAACACTCTAACATAAAATCTGCTTAGTGAGAAGAATTATCTTATCAGACAGAAAATAAGCAAATATCACCCTTATTTGAGATATTTAATCTTACTTAGATTTCAGTTTTTGCAGTGTAGTTAATACTTTGTTTACTTTGGCAGCAATTACAGCCTCAAGTAGGGTTGTACGGTATACCGGTATTAGTATAGTACCGCGATACTAATTAATCATATTTGGTTCTATAACGCCTCTAAAAAGTCCCTTTTATTTAACAGGCATGACAGCGCATTGTCATCACGTCGTGTCATTGCTGGTTTACGAGCAAAGGAGCATGTTCAGCAGCGCACAATCACAGAGTACTTACAAGCAGACACAGTGTGTACACAGAAAAGGGAGAACGGACGCATTTTGGCTTAAAAAGTAAAGATAAAGTTGAAGTTATAACACTGAAACGCCCTCAGGAAAAGGTGCTTTAAGACATTGCTAGCAAGTTAGCGACTAATGTCCATCCGCAGTTTTTTAACTACTTCTAAATCACTAATCCTGGCCTCCATGGCGACAAAGTATGTTTCTTACAAGTATCATTATCACTGCAGGACGAGGAATAGCAACATGCTTCACTACACACCGTAGCTCACCGGCGTCAAAATGTAAACAAACGCCATCGGTGGATCTACACCTGACGTCCACTGTAATGATACCAAGTACAGGCACGTATCTAGTCGATACTACTATGAATACATCGATATTTTTTATCGTCACAAAATCTTTGTTCATTTTTAAAATGTATATTATGTTTATAAACTAAATATGTCCCTGGACACATGAGGACTTTGAATATGACCAATGTATGATCCTGTAACTACTTGCTATCGGATCGATACCCAAATGTGTGGTATCATCCAAAACTAATGTAAAGTATCAAACAACAGAAAAATAATAAGTGATTATTACATCTTAACAGAAGTGTAGATAGAACATGTTAAAGAGAAAGTAAGCAGATATTAACAATAAATGAACAAGTAGATTAATAATACATTTTTACAGTTTGTCCCTCATAATGTTGACAAAATAATAGGTAGGTAAAGGACACAATATGTTACTGCATATGTCAGCAGACTAATTAGGAGTCTTTGTTTGTTTACTTACTACTAAAAGACAAGTTGTCTTGTATGTTCACTATTTTATTAAAGGACAAACTTGCAATAATAAACATATGTTTAATGTACACTAAGATTTGTTGTTAAAATAAAGCCAATAATGCCATTTTTTGTGGTCCCCTTTATTTAGAAAAGTGTCTAAAAGTACCTAAATTTTGGTACGGGTACCGGTACCAAAATATTGGTATGGTTACATCACTAGTCATAATGTAGACTTAGACACTGAGACTTCCTTTTACTGTCATTCAAATTTGAACTTTACAGTACAGATAAGAACGAAATTTCGAAATACATATCAAAATACATTTTGGTACCGGTACCAAAATATTGGTACCGGGACCACCCTAGTCTCAATTCTTTTTGAATACGATGGCACACCTATCTTTGGACAATTTCGCCCATTTCTCTTTGCATGCAGCACATTTCAAGCTCCATCAGATTGGATGGGAAGTGTTGCTTTTCATCCAGGATGTCTCTATACATTGCTGCATTCTTTTTAGTCTAGTCACAAACGGCTAACAAAGACTTAGAAATTAATAATTGTCATTATTATTATTCCAGTGGGTTTATTTTCAATCTGTGTTCAGTACAACAACAAGCATGGGTTTGCACAGTGACATTTTCTTTACAGCATCAACAAGAAACAATGACTTGCATGATCCTTCAAGATACACAATGAAAGTGGTGGCATTAGCCTCTGTTATTCATTCACAACATAGAGGCTAATGCCACCACTTTAGCTCACAATACAATAATTGTTTGTTTCCAAATATTTTGAAGTTGCACGGATTACATTTTGGGCACATATGTGACTAAAATGGTTGTAAATTCAAGCCCTGGAAATATTACTTAATTACTTGAATTAAAGTAATATCTGGATCGGGATAATTTGGCTTGTATATAATATATTTATATATATTATGGCAAGCCGTTAAGGAAATTAAATATATATGGAAGTCTGAATAGAAATGAGAAACTTTTATATATAATGTAAATAAGAAAGACTAAGTCTGCTGATGTGAAAAAGAGCCAAAGCTGTCAAAGAGCTGAGGGACCATCTTCAAAGTGCGATGCTGAAACAAATAATGCAAACAATAAAATGTAACTTCCATGGTTTGGGATCAACGTAGTCCCGTCATCCCGGGGACGGTAAAAAAAAATGCACGGGACAAAATTAAATGCTCCCCAGGACGATGGCTTTTAACCATTTTTTTCCTTTTTCTTTTTATGTATTTATTCATTTTACATTTTATATTAAATGTCTTGGTTTTTCCACCCTCTGAAAATCCTATGAAATGTTTAACAAGCATCCTATAATAATACAACAGCTATTAATGTAACAATACAATAAAACAAATATATTTAATGATGTTGTTTTCATTATTTTAACAATAGGCTAATGTATATTACTTTATATAGATTCTACAAGAAACACAACACTTAAAAACTAAATTATTTACAATTGCAGACAAAAGGTTCTTGTTCTGCAGTGCTGTCTGCTAATGTGCTTCGTACACCTGCAGGACCGCAAGCAAGGTTGCATAGAAAATGCGAACTGGATTTTGAGTGATGTGGGCATTTTCTATATGAACAAGTCCAAGGACCACAAGCAAGGTCGCAGAGAAAATGCGGACTGGATTTTAGGTGATGTGGGCATTTTCTATATGAACAAGTGGAATTGATTGGATACCGACGCACTAAAGGGGCTCTCTACCTTACACTATGAAGTGAGGGGAAACTGAGTGAATAATGACAGGTTATATGATTATTTATTCAAACTCATATTCGGGCCACTTTATAATGAATATGTCGGCATGTATTTGTAAAAAAAAAAAAAAAAAAAGTTTTGTTTTTGTTTTTTTTTTAACACCAAATTATTTAGGGGGGCTTTAGAACATTTTAGGGGGGCTTGAGCCCCCCTAAAATAGGCCTAACAACGCCAATGCACTGAAGCATAGTGGTGGCAGCATCATGGTGTGGGGATGTTTGTCAGCGGCAGGATGGAGGGAAAGATGAATGCACGAATGTTCAGACGAAAACCAACGCTTCTAATCCAACCTGAAGGAGCTTGAATGGTAGCCACTATACAGCAGGCCTGGGCAATTATTTTGACTTGAGGGGCCAAATTTAGAGAGAAAAAATGTGTCTGTGGGCTGGTATATCTATTTTTTTATTCATTTTATATTTTAATTTTAATTTTAATTAATAATTTTTAAAAATGTGTATTTTAAATTTTTTTTTTGCTTACAATTTCCTTGTACAAGGAAATTACAATATTAACTATGAGGGATAAAACACTGAATATTGACAACATATGAACGTCACACCTCCTCTCCATCCACATATTTTACAATCAAGTGAAACACAACAAAAATGCAACAAACACAGCCAAATATGAACGCGAAGGGTACAAAATAAACCCAGCTACAATCTGATACATCTGATATATCACTAAGCTTTGGAACTTTGTTGTAAAAATCTCCTTCCGCGTCTGTCCCTGAGACCCGCATTTCAGGCTGACTCTATGTGGAAACGCTCCCCGCCCACACTGCTTGGTGCCTCGTCTGAGCTGCTGTGACTTACATTACCATAGTAACTAATTAGATTACCATAGTAACTACTTAGATTACCATAGTAACTAGTATATCAAGCAAAAGCGCAGATTCCAACCATTGAAATACTTAGTATAGTTGAAGACTAGTGTTGTCCCGATACTCAGTTGGGTGGCGGGTATAGGTGGCATAGTACCGAATAGGATTCATTAGTATCGCGGTACTATACTAATACCGGTATACCGTAAAACCCTATGTTACATAAGTGTTTACATTTTGCTTTAAATTTATTATTTTACTTATTTTTTTGTGTGGTTTTGTATTTGTTTTGTATCATCCCGTGAGGTCTATATTACTTTTTTTTGTTAGGTTCGTACTTCATGAAGTTTTGCACTTGTTGTGGTTTTTTGTGTGGGTTTTTTATTTGTTTTCGTTATATTTGGATGTATTTGTTTGGTTTGTATGCTATCCATTAAGTAAGACTACGTATTATGTTGAAGGGGGCAGGAAAATATACGATTTTCTTCATCCTGTTCCTTCTCAGGCATTGGTGTGTAAATGTGTGTTTAGTTGCTGAGGTTTAATGGCTTATTGATCAAAGATGCACATCAATGAAGGAGATAAATAAAAAATGAATGAAAAGACTTACGGTCATTAGAAAACATCACTGCTAGGGATGTCCGATAATATCGGCCGGCCGATAATATGAAGAAAGAAAGTATGTTTGTTGTTGTTGCGTTAAAATGTAATATCGGAAATTATCGGTATCGGTTTTTTATTATCTGTATCGTTGTTTTTTGAGGTTTTTTTTGAGTTTTTTTTTTATTAAATCAACATACAAAACACAAGATACACTTACAATTAGTGCACCAACCCAAAAAACCTCCCTCCCCCCATTTCTTTCTGTTATCAATATTCTGGTTCCTACATTATATATCAATATATATCGATACAGTCTGCAAGGGATACAGTCCGTAAGCACACATGATTGTGCGTGCAGCTGGTCCACTAATAGTACTAACCTTTAACAGTTAATTTTACTCATTTTCATTAATTACTAGTTGCTATGTCACTGTTTTTATATTGTTTTACTTTCTTTTTTATTCAAGAAAATGTTTTTAATTTAGTTATCTTATTTTATTATTATTTTTAAAAAGTACCTTATCTTATCTTATCTTTATTGCCGACCTCAAGATCCATTTAAACATATAAAAACAGAATACAATACATTAAAAAACAAAACAATAAAACATACATTAAAAACAAAACAATAAAACATAAAAAATAATAAAAACATAAAACCCAAATTAAAAAGCACATGTGATTTCTTAGTTGTTGTTTTTTTTTATAAATCTGCAATAAATTCTAAAAAATTACTTTTTCACTTTGTATTTATGGGGTATTGTGTGTAGAATTTTGAGGACAAAAAAAACCCCTGTATTTATTCTATTTTAAAGTGAAACGCTGTGAATACGAGAGAGAGAGGTGAGACCACACAAGTGTAAGTAAGGAACACTAAAGCGAGACAATGAGCGTTGGAGACATGAAAGTGAAAGCGAAACAACACAGATTAAAGAGATCCCTTTCAAATTAAAAGTCGATATCCTTAAAATTAGGGATGTCCGATAATGGCTATTTGGCGATATTCCGATATTGTCCAACTCTTAATTGCCGATACTGATAAATACAGTCGTGGAATTAACACATTATTATGCCTAATTTGGACAACCAGGTATGGTGACGATTAGAGATGTCTGATAATATCGGCCTGCCGATATTATCGGCCGATAAATGCTTTAAAATTTAATATCGGAAATTATCGGTATCGTTTTTTTTATCATCGGTATCGTTTTCAACATAAAAAACACAAGATGCACTTACAATTAGTGCACCAACCCCAAAAACCTCCCTCCCCCATTTACACTCATTCACACAAAAGGGTTGTTTCTTTCTGTTATTAATATTCTGCTTCCTACATTATATATCAATATATATATCAATACAGTCTGCAAGGGATACAGTCCGTAAGCACACATGATTGTGCGTGCTGCTGGTCCACTAATAGTACTAACCTTTAACAGTTAATTTTACTCATTTTCATTAATTACTAGTTTCTATGTAACTGTTTTTATATTGTTTTACTTTCTTTTTTATTCAAGAAAATGTTTTTAATTTAGTTATCTTATTATTATTTTTAAAAAGTACCTTATCTTCACCATACATGGTTGTCCAAATTAGGCATAATAATGTGTTAATTCCACGACTGCATATATCGGTTGATATCGGTATCGGTAATTAAAGAGTTGGACAATATCGGAATATCGGCAAAAAGCCGTTATCGGACATCCCTAATCACTGCACATCTTAATGGCAGCTACACTTTCCATCTTAAAAAATATAAATACATTATTTGGGAATGTCCGGCGAGCCAGATTGAAAAGTTTAACATGTGGCCACCGGGCCTTAATTTGCCTAAGTCTAAATTTTCAACCTTTTTTGAGCCAAGGCACATTTTTTTCATAAAAAAATACAGAGGCACACCACTAGCAGAAAAAGTTAAAAAAAAAAGAATCTCCACCAGGTTGTCTTGCCTTATTTTGAGTTTGTTGTTGTTTCCTGTGTGTAGTGCTTTACTTCCTGTCTTGCGCTGTTATTTTGGTGACTTTTCCTGTTTGGTTCTCCTGTAGCAGCTTCACGCCTTCCTTTGAGTGCTATAGCCCGCACCTGCTTTGTTTTGGCAATCAAGACTACGTACGCTATCCTTCTTTGTGGGGACATTGTTGATTGTCATGCCATGCACGGGATGTGCTTTGTGGACGCCGTCTTTGCTCCACACGCTGTAAGTTTTTGCTGTCGTCCAGCATTCTGTTTTTGTTGACTTTGTAGCCAGTTCAGTTTTACTTTTGTTTTACATAGCCATCCCTAAGCTTCAGTGCCTTTTCCTATTTTTAGTTTAAGCTTTACATATCTTTGTACCTGCACGCTGTCTCCTGCTGTGCTCTGCATATTGGGATCACGACAAACCATCCTTGACGCGTTCCCACTTCTACAAAGCAATGAACTACCTGCTGCCACCTACTGGTATGGAGTATTACAAGATTAGCCTGCCAAGCTCTACACAGCACAGGCACTAGGCCATGGGTCGGCAACCCAAAATGTTGAAAGAGCCATATTGGACCAAAAATACAAAAACAAATCTGTCTGGAGCCGCAAAAAATTAAAAGCCATATTACATACAGATAGTGTGTCAAGAGATATACATTTAAAGGACTTAAAGGAAACTAAATGACCTCAAATATAGCTACAAATGAGGCATAATGATGCAATATGTACATATAGCTAGCCTAAATAGCATGTTAGCATCGATTAGCTAGCATTAATGCAGTAACCAAATATGTCTGATTAGCACTCCACACAAGTCAATAACATCAACAAAACTCACCTTTGTGCCTTCACGCACAACGTTAACAGTTGGGTGGACAAAATGAGACAGAAAAAGAAGTGGCATAAAACATGTCCTAGAAAGCCGGAGAAAGTTATACATGGAAACAAACTAAGGTGAGTTCAAGGACCGCCAAAATTAGTAGGACAAAACGGCGCTCGCCAAATACTCGAATCAGTGAAGCATGTTTAATATAAACAGTGTGTTATAACAATTAGTGTCATGTTTGTCCTCCTACAGAAACCATATTAAAACAAAAAATATATTTTTTCCCCTCATCTTTTTCCATTTTTCATACATTTTTGAAAAAGCTCCAGAGAGCCACTAGGGCGGCGCTAAAGAGCTGCATGCGGCTCTAGAGCCGCGGGTTGCCGACCCCTGCACTAGACAACGGCACATTATTAGGATTATTGATTTGCAACAAATATTTTTTGGACCAATTAGGTGAAGTTGCATAATTTCCCACGGCACACCAGACAATATCTCACGGCACACTAGTGTGCCGCGGCACAGTGGTTGAAAATCACTGCTATACAGGACTGATTAATGTTTCGTAATCAATCGGAAATAAAATGCATTGCTGAAATGCGCAAAAAGTGTTACCAATCACGCATTGTAGTGGATTTATATGGGTGTAATTTAAAATGATGTATGGTGCTTGGACATGTATTATAATGTCCACAAAGCTCAATGAGCAGGAGCTGTGTTGTGTGCGACCGGGTGTTGACTTTCTGTGTTGGTTGTAGTGCCGGAAGCACTTGACCAGTGGCTGTATTTTGGACAGCACTTGTCTAAATAATAATAATAATTATTATTATACCACCCCTGAGTCACTTTTACACTCTTTTAATCCAATATATATTTCTGCCTGAGGCTGAGCCAATCAGAGGCCATGATACTGAACAGCGTGATCTGATTGGTTTGTTCTCATCTAGTGGCCACTTTAATGTTTACTTCATTTAGCAATTGCTAAAGTGAACCTGTGCAGTATTTGAAAATAATAGCAGCACTCACTCAGGTATTTCTGCTCTACTGCCGCTAGAGGGAGCTGTTGCGTGTGAACAGTTGCAATTCCACAGGTCAAAACAAAGCCACAGTAAACATTTTGTTTGTACAGTCGTGTTTAAAAGTTGACATACACTTGTAAAGAACATAATGTCATGGCTGTCTTGAGTTTCCAATCATTTCTACAACTCTTATTTTTTTTGTAATAGAGTGATTGGAGCACATACTTGTTTTTTTTTTATGACTTTATTATGGGTCTACTGAAAATGTGACCAAAGTTCTGTGGTTTGTTTTCATCTGACCACAGAACTTTCCTCCAGACGGTCTTATCTTTGTCCATGTGATGTCAGATGAAACAACAATTGAGCTGTTTGGCCACAATACCCAGCAATATGTTTGGAGGAGAAAAGGTGAGGCCTTTAATCCCAGGAACAACATCCCTACCGTCAAGCATGGTGGTGGTAGTATTATGCTCTGGGCCTGTTTTGCTGCCAATGGAACTGGTGCTTTACAGAGAGTAAATGGGACAATGAAAAAGGAGGATTACCTCCAAATTCTTCAGCCCGGAGGTTGGGTCTTGGGCGCAGTTGGGTGTTTCAACAGGACAATGACCCCAAACACACGTCAAAAGTGGTAAAGGAATGGCTAAATCAGGCTAGAATGATGGTTTCAGAAGGGCCTTCCCAAAGTCCTGACTTAAAACGTGTGGACAATGCTGAAGAAACAAGTCCATGTCAGAAAACCAACACATTTAGCAAAAAACATTCATGAAGTTTGGTTCTTTTATGAATTCATTATGGGTCTACTGAAAATGTGAGCAAATCTGCTGGGTCAAAAGTATACATACAGAAATGTTAATATTTGCTTACATGCCTGGTTGAATTTTTGACCACTCCTCTTGACAAAATTGGTGCAGTTCAGCGAAATGTGTTGGTTTTCTGACATGGACTTGTTTCTTCAGCATTGTCCACACGTTTAAGTCAGGGACTTTGGGAAGGCCATTCTAAAACCTTCATTCTAGCCTGATTTAGCCATTCCTTTACCACTTTTGACGTGTGTTTGGGGGGTCATTGTCCTGTTGGAACACCAACCAAGACCCAACCTCCGGGCTGATGATTTTAGGTTGTCCTGAAGAATTTGGAGGTAATCCTCCTTTTTCATTGTCCCATTTACTCTCTGTAAAGCCCCAGTTCCATTGGCAGCAAAACAGGCCCAGAGCATAATACTACCACCACCATGCTTGATGGTAGGAATGTTGTTCCTGGGATTAAAGGCCTCACCTTTTCTCCTCCAAACATATTGCTGGGTATTGTGGCCAAATACCTCAATTTCTGTGTATGTTTTTAAATCTACAAACCCCGTTTCCATATGAGTTGGGAAATTGTGTTAGATGTAAATATAAACGGAATACAATGATTTGCAAATCTTTTTCAACCCATATTCAGTTGAATATGCTACAAAAACAACATATTTGATGTTCAAACTGATAAACTTTTTTTTTTTTTACAAATAATCATTAACTTTAGAATTTGATGCCAGCAACACGTGACAAAGAAGTTGGGAAAGGTGGCAATAAATACTGATAAAGTTGAGGAATGCTCATCAAAACACTTATTTGGAACATCCCACAGGTGAACAGGCAAATTGGGAACAGGTGGGTGCCATGATTGGGTATAAAAGCAGCTTCCATGAAATGCTCAGTCATTCACAAACAAGGATGGGGCGAGGGTCACCACTTTGTCAACAAATGCGTGAGCAAATTGTTGAACAGTTTAAGAAAAACCTTTCTCAACCAGCTATTGCAAGGAATTTAGGGATTTCGCCATCTACGGTCCGTAATATCATCAAAGGGTTCAGAGAATCTGGAGAAATCACTGCACGTAAGCAGCTAAGCCCAAGACCTTCGATCCCTCAGGCTGTACTGCATCAACAAGTGAACGGAAGAAACAACAACGCCACTCCAGTCGTGCTTGTGAAACTCGTAAACAGAAAATCTAAAATGGCATTGCTGAGACAGGGAAAGAAGCTGAAGGGAACAAATGTGTACATGAATGAGCATCTCACAAAACGCAATGCTGGAATCGCCAAGAAAGCACGCGACTTGAGAAAGCAGGGAAAAATCCAGGGAACTTGGAGCACCAACTGTAAAATCTACATCAAGCTGAATGGAGATCCAGAAGCAAGAGTAATTGTTGTCCATGACATCAAGGACCTGGACAATGTTTAAAGTTTACACAGCTACCAAAACAACAATGATAATGGACTCTGACAGAAAACAAGCACCTAAATTCAGCATCGGCACTACTATGTTCCAAGGGACGACTAAACAAGAGGACCTACATTCAGGATTGCATCCACCTACACTTATTGAGATTATTGAAACAACATCAAAGTTTGTTGAACAAGAAAATATGGAACTAAAAAATTTCTGCAACAAAGATCACAAAAACCAGGATTTGGAAAATGATATAGATCCAGATACAAATTTTTTCTCCCACATCAGTAATAGTTGTTTTTATTATACAGATGATCAATATAATAGCAACATTACATGCGATAACAAATTGTCAATTATTCATTTTAATAGCAGAAGCTTGTATGCAAACTACAACAACATTAAGAACTTTTTGGAACACATCAACGAACCATTCAAAGTGATTGCTGTCACAGAAACATGGATTGATGATAAAAAAAGGAATAGATTTTGATCTGGAGGGATATGAACTAAACTACATCAACAGAACCAACAAAAATGGAGGAGGAGTAGCTGTGTACGTGATGAAGAACCTGAACTACAAAGTGGTAAAAAACATGTCATTTGCTATAGATAATATCTTAGAATGTATAACCATTGAAATATGTCAGGAAAAAAGCAAAAACATTTTCATCAGTTGTATATATAGATCACCTAAGTCAAGTATAGAAACATTTGAAGAATGGATCAAGGCTACTTACATGGATAATGGTCAAAGAATAATGTTCTTATGTGGTGACTTTAATATTGACTTATTGAACCCTAACAAGCAAAAGTCTATCACAATGTACAGCATCAGTCTATATCCTAAAATCACAAGGCCAAGTAGAATCACAGCACACTGTGCCACGCTTATTGATAATATTTTTACCAATGAGTTTGACAATAACACTACAAGTGGTCTACTTATAAGCGACGTTAGTGATCATCTGCCAGTTTTTACAATATATGATGGACACTACAAGAAGAACATGGAAGACAAAAGGACATTTCGAAGACTGTGCACAGAGAAGAGGATGACTGCTTTCAAAATTGAGCTACAAAAGCAAGATTGGGACAATGTGTACAATGAAAAAGAGGTTGATGAAGCATATGAACATTCCTTAAACAAGTTCATAATACTTTATGACAAACATTGTCCATGGATACAACTTAGTAATAAACAGAGAAAGAATAATCAACCATGGATGACAAAAGGATTAAAAAATGCTTGTAAGAAGAAGAATACACTATATAGAGAATTTATAGCACAAAGAACTATAGAGGCAGAAATTAAGTACAAAAAGTATAAAAACAAGTTAACAGACATACTACGATCATGTAGAAAAGAATATTACAGTGAATTGTTGGACAGGAACAAAAATAATATGAGAGCAACATGGGGCATCCTCAATAGCATTATTAAAAATGGAACTAAGAGGGACTACCCTCAATACTTTTTAGATGGAAATAAAAACAATGACAACATAAAGGAAGTAGTTGAAAGCTTCAATAATTATTTTGTAAATATTGGACCAAAATTGGAAGAAAGGATTCCAGACCCAGTTCCAATTGAGGACTATAATGATACCATAGAGCGAAATCCCAACTCCATGTTCCTCAGTAATGTGACACAGGAGGAAATAGTTACAATCGTGAAAAAATGTAAATCTAAGACTTCAACTGATTGTAATGGAATTGATATGGAAACGATAAAAAAGGTTATAGAAGAGATCTCAGGACCATTAATGTATATTAGTAACCTATCATTTCAAACAGGTACATTCCCAAACAAAATGAAAATAGCTAAAGTTGCACCAATTTATAAGACTGGAGACAAACATCAATTTACAAATTAGAGACCTGTTTCTTTACTTCCACAATTTTCTAAAATCATTGAAAAACTGTTCAATAACAGATTAGAAAGTTTCATAAATAAAAATAGAATACTCGAAGAGAACCAATATGGATACAGAGCTAATGTCTCAACTTCAATGGCTTTAATTGAAATTACAGAAGAAATTACCAATGCAATAGATAGTAAAAAATGTGCGGCAGCGGTTTTTATGGATCTAACTAAAGCATTTGACACAATTAATCACAATATTTTAATCAAAAAACTAGAACGATATGGCATCAGAGGGTTAGTCTTAAACTGGATAAGAAGTTATCTAACGAACAGGAAACAATACGTGAAGCTAGGCGAACACACGTCTACAACGCTAAATATATCCTGTGGTGTACCTCAGGGATCAATACTAGGACCTAAATTATTCAATCTCTATATAAATGACATTTGTAAAGTTACAAAAGATTTAAAGTTAGTATTATTTGCGGATGATACAACAGCGTTTTGTTCAGGAGAGAACACACAGGAGATAATACAAATAATAACAGAAGAAATTAACAAATTAAAAAGATGGGTTGACAAAAACAGACTATCGTTGAATCTTAGTAAAACTAAAATAATGCTATTTGGTAATAGTAGAAGAGAAAGTCAAACACAAATACAAATAGACGGAATAGAAATTGAAAGAGTAAACGAAACCAAATGTCTAGGTATAATGATTGATGATAAATTGAACTGGAAATCTCACGTAAAAAATATACAACATAAAGTAGCAAGAAACACGTCAATAATGAATAAAGCAAAACATGTTCTAGACAAAAAATCACTTCATATTCTATACTGCTCACTAGTGTTACCATATCTGAGCTACTGTGTAGAAATATGGGGAAATAATTACAAAAGTACACTTCATTCATTAACGGTGTTACAAAAAAGATCAGTTAGAATAATACATAATGTTGGATATAGAGAACATACAAATCCTTTATTTATTGAATCAAAGATACTGAAATTCCACGACATAGTGAATTTGCAAACAGCTAAAATTATGCACAAAGCAAACTATAACCTGCTACCCAAGAATATACAACAATTCTTCTCAAAAAAAGAGGAGAAATATAATCTTAGAGAAAAATGTAATTTAAAACATTTGTTTGCACGTACAACACTTAAGACCTTCAGTATATCAGTATGTGGAATTAAATTATGGAATGGATTAAGCAAAGCAATCAAACAATGTACTAATATGATCCACTTCAAGAAACTCTTCAAACTTAAAGTGTTTACAAAGTACAAAGAAGAAGAACCATGACAAACATTCTCAATTTATTTCATCCATCCATTCATTCATTCTTAAAGTAATCTTACTTATCTCATCATATGAAATATGACTTTCTTCACCAATTATTATTATTATTAAATTCTTACTATTATTTATTTATTTATTCATATTGTGATTACTTATGGAGTTTATTGTGAAAAAATTGTGAACAGGAAGTGAACAAAAAGTTTTGCAACTGTTATGTAAAGAAAAGGGGTAGGATTAAATAAGCTCTGCTTCTTCCTACTCCTTTTTGAACATGTTGAAAAGAAACTGGAAATTGTGATGTATCATGTTGTATGCTTGCATGTTCGAAATAAACTCAAACTCAAACTCAAGTGACATCAGTGTGTAAGGGATATCACCACATGGGCTCAAGAACACTTCAGAAACCCACTGTCAGTAACTACAGTTGGTCGCTACATCTGTAAGTGCAAGTTAAAACTCTCCTATGCAAGGCGAAAACCGTTTATCAACAACACCCAGAAACGCCGTCGGCTTCGCTGGGCCTGAGCTCATCTAAGATGGACTGATGCAAAGTGGAAAAGTGTTCTGTGGTCTGACGAGTCCACATTTCAAATTGTTTTTGGAAACTGTGGACGTCGTGTCCTCCGGACCAAAGAGGAAAAGAACCATCCGGATTGTTGTAGGCGCAAAGTTCAAAAGCCAGCATCTGTGATGGTATGGGGGTGTATTAGTGCCCAAGAAATGGGTAACTTACACATTTGTGAAGGCGCCATTAATGCTGAAAGGTACATACAGGTTTTGAAGCAACATATGTTGCCATCCAAGGAACGTTACCATGGACGCCCCTGCTTATTTCAGCAAGACAATGCCAAGCCATGTGTAACATCGTGGCTTCATAGTAAAAGAGTGTGGGTACTAGACTGGCCTGCCTGTAGTCCAGACCTGTCTCCCATTGAAAATGTGTGGTGCATTATGAAGCCTAAAATAGCACAACGGAGACCCCCGGACTGTTGAACCACTTAAGCTGTACATCAAGCAAGAATGGGAAAGAATTCCACCTGAGAAGCTTCAAAAATGTGTCTCCTCAGTTCCCAAACGTTTACTGAGTGTTGTTAAAAGGAAAGGCCATGTAACACAGTGGTGAACATGCCCTTTCCCAACTACTTTGGCACGTGTTGCAGCCATGAAATTCCGAGTTAATTATTATTTGCAAAAAAATAAATAAAGTTAAGAGTTTGAACATCAAATATGTTGTCTTTGTAGCATATTCAACTGAATATGGGTTAAAAAGGATTTGCAAATCATTGTATTCCGTTTACATTTACATCTAACACAATTTCCCAACTCATATGGAAACGGGGTTTGTAAATGCATTTGGCCATTAATTGTTGTTTACTTGCTTGCTTGTATACATTTTTTTTTTTGTGCCAGGGGTTGTAGTTGAAGGACGTCACACAGGAAGCCGCCTATACTTAAAGCCGTGAGGGCAATGCGGGCGGAAAGACGCATCTGCTACTCTCCTAGACCTCAGACCAGCATGTCTACCGTCTGCCTGAGTCTTCTTATTAGCACCTTGTGTTTTTTCTGCACAACTCAAGCTGCATCAGGTAAGACTGACCCATGCCTAAAGACTACAAACGTAAAAAAAAAAGTGAAATAACTGTTTGCCGGTTGTATCTACCCCCCCCACAGAGGACACCAACGGACTGGTGTGGAAACACACCGGCAAATCCGTGTCCATCCTGTGCAGAAGCAGACCCCCTGGTCCCGGCCTGGTCTTCATGTCTTTGCTCAAAGGGCTCAGGAAGGAGATCAATGTTCTCTTCAAGATGGGTGACAAAAACACGGTGGCTGAGAAGTACGCCGACAGACTGCAGGTGAAGGGAGACATCACCTCCATGGAGGTTGTCATCTCGAACCTGACAACTGAGGACACGGGGCCGTACTGGTGCGACTACAAGATGACCGCCAATTTTGAAACAAAGGCGCTGAATAGCAATGGCTCGGTGCTCCTGGTGGTGACAGGTGAGCCTCACCTCACACGCACTTCACACCTGCATCAACCAATAGAATGCTCACGGGTAGTGTTGTTCATTTTTAAGAAAAATAGCATAATTAGGGTTGTACGGTATACCGGTATTAGTATAGTACCGCGATACCAATGAATCATTTTCGGTACTATACCGCTTCTGAAACGTCTCCCCCCCCCCCCCCCCCCCCGTGCCCGCGTCAAAGTCAGAGGAGCACGTTCGGCAGCGCATGATTTTTAGTTTAGTTTATTATTATTTTTTCGGTCAGTGGTCAACAAAATAAACAAACAGTTTTAAATAAACAAACAGTTGTACATTCATAAATTGAAAATGTTGCAGACCGAAAGGGTTTAGGCTGAAGTTGAACACTTATTGCGCCTAACCCTATAAACCAGGGGTCACCAACGCGGTGCCCGCGGGCACCAGGTAGCCCGTAAGGACCAGATGAGTCGCCCGCTGGCCTGTTCTAAAAATAGCACAAATAGCAGCACTTACCAGTGAGCTGCCTCTAAATTGTATTTATTTACTAGCAAGCTGGTTTCGCTTTGCTCGACATTTTTAATAAGAGAGACAAAACTCAAATAGAATTTGAAAATCCAAGAAAATATTTTAAAGACTTGGTCTTCACTTGTTTAAATAAATTCATTTATTTTTTTACTTTGCTTTTAGAAAGACAATTTTAGAGAAAAAATACAACCTTAAAAATGATTTTAGGATTTTTAAACACATATACCTTTTTACCTTTTAAATTCCTTCCTCTTCTTTCTTGACAATTTAAATCAATGTTCAAGTATTATTTTTTTTTATTGTAAAGAATAATACATGTATTTTAATTTAATTCTTCATTTTAGCTTCTGTTTTTTCGATAAAGAATATTTGTGAAATATTTCTTCAAACTTATTATGATTAAAATTCAAAAAAATTATTCTGGCAAATCTAGAAAATCTGTAGAATCAAATTTAAATCTTATTTCAAAGTCTTTTTTTTTGTTTTGTTTTTTTTGTTCTGGAAAATCTAGAAGAAATAATGATTTGTCTTTGTTAGAAATATAGCTTGATCCAATTTGTTGTATATTCTAACAAAGTGCAGATTGGATTTTAACCTATTTAAAACATGTCATCAAAATTCTAAAATTAATCTTAATCAGGAAAAATAACTAATGATGTTCCATAAATTATTTTTTGAATTTTTTCAAAAAGATTCGAATTAGCTAGTTTTTCTCTTCTTTTTTTCGGTTGAATTTTGAATTTTAAAGAGTCGAAATTGAAGATAAACTATGTTTCAAAATTTAATTGTCTTTTTTTTCTCCTCTGTTTTCTCCTCTTTTAAACCGTTCAATTAAGTGTAAATATCATTAATTATTAATAATAACATAGAGTTAAAGGTAAATTGAGCAAATTGGCTTATTTCTGGCAATTTATTTAAGTGTGTATCAAACTGGTAGCCCTTCGCGTTAATCAGTACCCAAGAAGTAGCTCTTGGTTTCAAAAAGGTTGGTGACCCCTGCTATAAACAAAGTCAAATACAAGATGAGCTTCCAAAAATTATGAAATTTCCTTTGCACAATATATTATGAATACACCTTGTACACAACATAATATTCTGTTCAATTATATACACTGTAAAGGCATGTGAAATATCCTTGTACACGTGTTAGTTAAAACTTTGCACCAATTATATACACTACTGTTCAAAAGTTTGGGGTCACATTGAAATGTCCTTATTTTTGAAGGGAAAGCACTGTACTTTTCAATGAAGATAACTTTAAACTAGTCTTAACTTTAAAGAAATACACTCTATACATTGCTAATGTGGTAAATGACTATTCTAGCTGCAAATGTCTGGTTTTTGGTGCAATATCTACATAGGTGTATAGAGGCCCATTTCCAGCAACTATCACTCCAGTGTTCTAATGGTACAATGTGTTTGCTCATTGGCTCAGAAGGCTAATTGATGATTAGAAAACCCTTGTGCAATCATGTTCACACATCTGAAAACAGTTTAGCTCGTTACAGAAGCTACAAAACTGACCTTCCTTTGAGCAGATTGAGTTTCTGGAGCATCACATTTGTGGGGTCAATTAAACGCTCAAAATGGCCAGAAAAAGAGAACTTTCATCTGAAACTCGACAGTCTATTCTTGTTATTAGAAATGAAGGTTATTCCACAAAATTGTTTGGGTGACCCCAAACTTTTGAATGGTAGTGTACCATATACAAACAATTATACTTCCATTATTATTTATACCCCACATTTAGTTTTAATTAACATCGATCATAGGATTAACTACTGTGTTGATTCAAGAGTGATATATTTTTCCAAGACATTGGTCTTAAAGTGTTTTTTAAATGTGTGAATGGAACTGGAACATTTTAAGGAATGATCCAAGCTGTTCCACAGATGAACCCCCCCCCGACAGAAACACATCTACTTTTTAAGCTCCTTCTTATGTTTGCTTTCTGAAAGACAGCTGAACCTCTGAGGTCATAGGGACTCTCCCTAGGTTTGAACCTCTCCTGTAGACACCGAGGCAGCATGTGGTTATGAGCTTTGTACGTCACAATAGCAGAGTTGAGGTCAACAAGATCGTGCAGTTTTAATGTTTTTAATTTAATAAACAGAGCATTGGTATGGCCATGATAATCCGCATAATTTACAATTCTAATCGCTTTCTTTTGAAGCAAGAACATATAGTTGATGTTTGATTTGTAATTGTTACCCCAGATTTCAACACAATAGTTAAGATATGGGAGTACGAAAGAATTATATAGAGCCTTTTGATTTACAGAGTTTTTAATTTTATGTAACATAGCAATTATTTTTGCCATCTTTGTCTTGAGTATATTTATGTACAGTTTCCAATTTAATTTATCATCTATAAAGATTCCCCAAAATTTTGTTGAATACACCCTTTCTATCTCCATATCGTCAATTCTTATATGACACTGTATGTTATTTTTCCTATTTCCCAAAAATATATATTTTGTTTTATTTAGGTTGATTGATAGTTTATTGGCATCAAACCATTGCTTTAGTATGTGGAGTTCACTCTCTACAGTCTCTAGGAGCTGGCCAAGGTCTTGCCCAGAACATAAATAAAAAGATAATAAATAAAAACTAGAACAGCCAAATAGCTATAACTAGTATGCATATATCTAAAAAATAAATAAAATAAAGAATACAATTTAAAAAATATTTTAAAAAATAAATAAATAAAAAAGCTTTTTTTTTTTTAAAAAAAAAAGAAGGGTTTTTAAGCATATTTTAAAAGCATCCACAGTCTGTGGTGCCCTCAGGTGGTCAGGGGTCCCTCTGTAGTGTCCTGAGGTCAAACAGATTAAGAAGCCCTGCTATGTACAATGACCCTGCAGATGGAAATTAGCCTTTGGCTATAATCTGGCATTTTAACATTTTATATGTTCATTAATGTGCAATAATGTACTAAAACAAATGGGGACTTCCTATCAGGAGTTGTAATATACATCTATAAACAAGCTTATTGGTGTGTTTAGTGGGACAGACAAAAGGTAAGTTGGAGAAAATGTGTTAGTTTATAAATCAATGAATGTTTCTGTGCGGCCCGGTAGCAAATGTGACACTGATTGAAACAACTGCACCAAATAAGGGATATACTGTACAGTATAAAATGTTTGCATCACAAACAGATGAGCAGTGTGAGCCACCGGACAGGACTGTTCTCCTGGTGACCGCCGCCGTTTCAGCCGCCGTGCTGTTTGGTGTGCTCATCGCCTTCCTCCTGTGGATCATTCCCAAGGTGTGTGTCCGTCGCTCTTCGTTATTTACTCAACTGCAGAGAGTAACAAACACATTTTATGAGAGGCGACCTGTTTTATCATGTCTTGCTTCATTTCCCCCTCCCAATTCTCGCCTAATAACAAAAGAACGTCTTCAAAGTGCAAACTGTCAGGTTCAAACACTGACGACATCTATTAAACAAGACAAGAAGCAAGGAATTAAACAGAGACAGAATTAAATTTGGCTCAATTGAGGAGAAACGTCTGGGCTGTACTCTTGTACCGTGTCCCATCACGCTCTGACGAAAGATTGTACGCTTCCTCTTTTATTTGGACTTTCCCTGATTATATGGCAACAGCCGTTTCTAAGGGAGGGGGGTCGTAAACAGCCGCTGCCTTTGGTCACAAAACAGTTCAAAGAAAAGGTGCCTGGAGGGGGGGTCAGGTCCTGCTTCCTCTCCGCTTTGTAGATCTCGGGTCAAGACAAAATCTTCCTGTGGATTACAATACATCAAAGAAACCGACACCTTCATGTCGCTCCCCATCCTACACAGTGGAGTTTTACAAGCCTTTTAATTGGTAGTATCAAAGACAGCTTTTGTCTGCTCGCCGGGAACTCATTGGAACACAATCACAAAACGTAGATACCAATTATTCTGACACAAACCCCAAAACTTTCAACTTCTATTCAATTACATAGACTGCAAAGACGAGATATTTAATGTTCCAACTAGAAAATGTTATTTTTTTTTGCAAATATTAGCTCATTTGGAATTTGATGCCTGCCACATGTTTCAAAAAAAGCTGGCACAAGTGGCAAAAAAGACTGAGAAAGTTGAGGAATGCTCATCAAACACTTATTTGGAACATCCCACAGGTGAACAGGCTTAATTGGGAACAGGTGGGTGCCATGATTGGGTATGAAAGTAGATTCCATGAAAGAATCAATAAAGTACTATCTATCTATCTATCTATCTATCTATCTATCTATCTATCTATCTATCTATCTATCTATCTATCTATCTATCTATCTATCTATCTATCTATCTATCTATCTATCTATCTATCTATCTATCTATCTATCTATCTATCTATCTATCTATCTATCTATCTATCTATCTATCTATCTATCTATCTATCTATCTATCTATCTATCTATCTATCTATCTATCTATCTATCTATCTATCTATCTATCTATCTATCTATCTATCTATCTAAAAGCAGCTTCTACAGATGAAAACTAGCCTTCTGGCTAATTCTGGCTTTTTTAACCATGTGTAGTCGTGTGTTTTATGAAATTGCTTTGTCCCCTTTGAAATAAACTAATCTCTAATCTAATCTAATCTAATTCCATGAAATGCTCAGTCATTCACAAACAAGGATGGGGCAAGGGTTTAACCACTTTGTCAACAAATGACGTGAGCAAATTTTCGAACGGTTTAAGAACAACATTTCTCAACCAGCTACTGCAAGGAATTTCGGGGTTTCACCAACTACGGTCCGTAATATCATCAAAAGGTTCAGAGAATCTTGGAGAAATCACTGCACGTAAGCGATGAAATTACGGACCTTCCATCCCTCAGGCGGTACTGCATTAAAAAAAGCGACATCGGTGTGTAAAGGATATCACCACACGGGCTCAGGAACTCTTCAGAAAACCACTGTCAGTAGCTACAGTTGGTCGCTACATCTGTAAGTGCAAGTTAAAACTCTACAATGCAGAGCCGAAGCCATTTATCAACAACACCCAGAAAAAAAAAAAAGTGTTTCTCAGTTGGAACATTGAATATCTTGTCTTTGCAGTCTACTCAATTGAATATAAGTTGATTTGCAAATCATTGTATTCTGTTTTTATTTACCATTCACACAACGTACCAACTTCACCGGTTTTGTATAATTGTAAAATTCTCGTCCTCGTCAGATCAAGCAGTGGCACAACAAAATGGGGCTGAGGCACGTAGCCGGCAGTGAAGTTTATGAGGACATGCGAGCGGCACGCCGAGCTTGAAGACCTCCGCCTGCGGGTGCACCGCAGCTACAAAGTACAAAGACTTGCAGAGGCCCTCGCATGCTCTGCCGACTATGAACCAATCAGGTACATCTGTTGTGGAAGGACTCTTCGCTTTCACTTTGCTAATGCAGGATGAAATGATTCATTTAGTATCATTTCAAGTGTGCTGTGAGTTCGGGTATGTTTGCATGAACTCTTAATTACTGTTTAAAGACGTCCAGTGCGAGAGCTGTCACCAATGGTAACAACATGTTACAACCACCCCAATAAAAAATGTACAGTTGAATAAAGTCCTCTCTAAGAGTGTCTATCTTGAAGAGGATCACTTGTTTCCAGGCAGACATTAGATGACTTTGTATATATATATATATATATATATATATATATATATATATATATATATATATATATATATATATATATATATATATATATATATATATATATATATATATATATATATATATATATATATATATATATATATATATATATATATATATATATATATATATATAAGCCGTCCTAGTGGCTCTCTGGAGATTTTTCAAAAATGTATGAAGAATGGAAAAAGATGAGGGGAAAAAAAATCTATTTTTTTGTTTTAGTATGGTTTCTGTAGGAGGACAAACATGACACAAACCTCCCTAATTGTTATAAATCACACTGTTTATATTAAACATGCTTCACTGATTCGAGTATTTGGCGAGCGCTGTTTTGTCCTACTAATTTTGGCGGTCCTTGAACTCACCTTAGTTTGTTTACATGCATAACTTTCTCCCGACTTTTTAGGACGTGTTTTATGCCACTTCTTTTTCTGTCTCATTTTGTCCACCACACTTTTAACGTTGTGCGTGAAGGCACAAAGGTGAGTTTTGTTGATGTTATTGACTTGTGTGGAGTGCTAATCAGACATATTTGGTCACTGCAAGACTGCAAGCTAATCGAGGCTAACATGCTATTTAGGCTAGCGATATGTACATATTGCATCATTATGCCTCATTTGTAGCTATATTTGAGCTCATTTAGTTTCCTTTAAGTCCTCTTAATTCAATGTATATCTCATGACCCATGTAATATGGCTTTGAATTTTTTGCGGCTCCAGACAGATTTGTTTTTGTATTTTTGGTCCAATATGGCTCTTTCGACATTTTGGGTTGCCGACCCCTGTACTAGGCAGAATAGGCAGAATTTATTTGAATTGATTATATTAGTTTTTGCCTAAAACTTGGCTCGTGGTGTCAAAAGTGTACACACAAGACAATACAGTAAGACACAAACACCGGGGAATTAATATTCACTTTATGTCAAATTGAAACTCTTGCTATCATAACCTAACCTTTGTCCAAATGTCACACTTTTGGCAAAATGACACACAATGCATCATATTAATAGCAACAACACCCTGCTTTATTTTGAACACGGCAGTCTTTCCTTTTCATTTTTATTCAGTTCCACAGAAGACAACCAAAAAATGAAATACTCAATACTGTACATTACTGTAGTGTACTTTACCGTATTGTCAATTTACATGGAAATGTGAATAAAAGCAACATTTCACTTTTTCTACATCTGGTGCCAAGCTAGGAGAAGTCGTAAAATTTCAAGTTAAATTTTTTTTAATTTTATTTTTATTATTTTTTTATTTTTTTATATATAATGTCCTGCCCAGCTTCTCAGGCAAATCATATATTAGATGTAGATGCCCATATCGGCTGTTCAGATTTACTTTACAAAAGAGAAGTGTAGGATACTTCTCTTGTTGCCTTAATTGTATTTGACTTTATTAAATGTATTTATATTATCATTTGATGCAGCCGGGAGTTAAAACATTTTTTTGTGGTTTTTAACGCAGTGGCGGGTCAAAATGACCCGAGGACAACAGTAGGACTCACCGTAGTTTGTCTACATGTACAACTTTCTCCGACCCTGCCACAGAAAGATGTGTTTTATGCCACCAAACCTTTTATGCTGTACAATGAATGCACACAGGTGAGCTTTGTTGATGTTATTGACTCGTGTGGAGTGCTAATCAGACATATTTGGTCAGTGCATGACTGCAAGCTAATCCATGCTAACATGCTATTTTGGCTAGCTGTATGTACATATTGCATCATCATGCCTCATTTGTAGGTATATTTGAGCTCATTAAATGTCCTTTACTTATGTCCTCTGTGTATTTAATTTATATTTGCATGTGTCATGACACATTATCTGTAATATTGGCTGCATTTCTCATAGTTGTTTGTGTGCCATGTTGTTAAAAAAAAAACAATAAACTACTAACAGTAAACACCGAATTTAATTTCGTGTACCGTATTTTCCAGACTATAAGGCGCACTTAAAATCCTTTATTTTCCCTCAAAACTCGACAGTGCGCCTTATAACTCGGTGCGCCTAATATACGGAATGATTCTGGTTTTGCTTACCGACCTCAAAGCTATTTTATTTGGTACATTGTTTAATGATAAGTGTGACCAGTAGATGGCAGTCAAACATAAGAGATACGTGTAGACTGCTATATGGTGGCAATATGACTCAAGTAAACAACAACAACATTTTATATGTTCCAAAGAAAATATAGAACATTACACACGGCGCTCAAAAATCCATCAAAAAGTTTTTAGTACGACTTTGGTAAGCTATGAAGCCGCACCGCTTGATGTGCTTCAACATAGGAGTATTATTATGGTGTGTGTATAAGGTAAGACATATCTGGCGTTTTGTTTTGCAATATTATGCAAAAGCAACTTTTCTTACCTTCTGGTACCTGCTGATCTGTATTTGGGATCTGCATAAGTCCTGAAAAATTGCGCGCGTCCGGCCCTTTACGGTGAATGGGTTTATGGACCCTACTGTCTGTGAGTGGCCCTCCCAGCAGGTCTACAGTACTGTAAATACAGTCTGAGGAAAGTTGAAGATATACATGTTTTAAAGTGGGAATATTCTACAGTATTATGGAGGAAAGTGTGATACTGCTCAGATTAGGGTGGAGTCTCTGCCCAGCTTCCTTCATAGTCATACTTATATGACGCACCAAGTTGCTCTTATGTCATCATAAATAATAATAATTATGTATAATATATATATATATATATATATATATATATATATATATATATATATATATATATATATATATATATATATATATATATATATATATATATATATATATATATATATATATATATATATATATACATTCATTTTGCGTTATATATTCCACAACATTTACAGTACTTATACATATGAGGAGAAATGGATTTAAAGAATTTTTTAATAAAAGGTGTCCAAAAAAAATGCAACAAAAATATAATCATATGCTAATTATACCAATGGCCAAGCAATTTGTTAACATTGTGATACTCTATTTTTTTATACATAAAATGTGTTTAGGTTAATGCTTTGCCATCCCCCGTGTAGCTTTGCAGCAACTACTACAACGAACCTAATAATGAACTAATATCAATAACTTATTATTTTTGTAAAAGATTAATATTTTTTATTGTCTCTTTAGATCAGGGGTGTCAAACGTACAACGTAAAACAGGCGAGTTTGCTAAGTATAAAAATGAGCCGAAATTTTTGAATAAAAAGAAACTGTCATTCTAAATGTGTCCACTCGATGTCGCAATAGCAATTCTTTGTATCTTTGTAGATGATGCTACATATGTAAAAAAAATTAAAATAAACCACATGCTTTTAGTGCACAAGTCGAGGAAAATGGGCAAACATAAATAACATCCTGTATTTGATTTTGAAACTATTTTTTTAATCTTGATAGATTGAAAATGACTGTTGACTGATGAACATTATCACATCATTTATTCAGAAAGTATAAATAACGACAAATAAAGATAAAATACTACTAACCGCAACAACGTTATTATTTGTACAATTTCAGAATGTTTTTGTTCTATTTTTAAACAAAGAAAACAATCTGAAGTGGTCTTTATTTTTAAGTTATGGTGCCGTGATTTTACCAGTCCGGCCCATAATATCACCCCTGCTCTATAATATGTGAGTGTCCACTTCCTATGCATGGTATTAAAACATTATTCAACTCCATATTTGAACATTTGCAATAACAAAACAACAAAAAGTTGACCTTTTGCTGCAGTTTTTAAGTTGGCTATCATTTGTGGTTTGACATGAGGTGAGTTTTGTGACGAACACACTAGAAGCCATGCGTCAGACACAGAAAGACAAAAAACCCTCAAATCAACCGAGTTGTTTACGAATGTTGAGTGACATCTAACCAGATGAACTTTAAGGGAGTTGGTCGACATGGAAACTTTTTGCGTTTGCCGGAAAAATCTATTTCTCATCGAGTTGCAGCCTGCAAGATGTTTACTTGTGAGGCGCATTTGTGGCCACAACCTGTGACGTGACACCAGGCCGAGACGAGTGCTACTATGTGGGTTGCAAGTGTCACAACACAACAACGTGTTGCACGGAACAAAAGGTGCAACATGCAACGGAAAATGAGGCGAACGGAAACCGAGAACTCTCTTTACACTTCACAGGGGCCGGAAAAACAATGTTCTTTTTTTACTGCATTGTGCAACCACGTGTGTGTGTGTGTGTGTGTGTGTGTGTGTGTGTGTGTGTGTGTGTGTGTGTGTGTGTGTGTGTGTGTGTGTGCTTCCTGCAACATGCAGAGGAAACACCAAATAATAATGCTAAAGATTAAGTACCAATGGATCTAACATAATAGTGAGAGTCCAGTCCATAGTGGATCTAACATAATAGTGTGAGAGTCCAGTCCATAGTGGATCTAACATAATAGTGAGAGTCCAGTCCATAGTGGATCTAACATAATAGTGAGAGTCCAGTCCATAGTGGATCTAACATAATAGTGAGAGTCCAGTCCATAGTGGATCTAACATAATAGTGAGAGTCCAGTCCATAGTGGATCTAACATAATAGTGAGAGTCCAGTCCATAGTGGATCTAACATAATAGTGAGAGTCCAGTCCATAGTGGATCTAACATAATAGTGTGAGAGTCCAGTCCATAGTGGATCTAACATAATAGTGAGAGTCCAGTCCATAGTGGATCTAACATAATAGTGAGAGTCCAGTCCATAGTGGATATAACATAATAGTGAGAGTCCAGTCCATAGTGGATCTAACATAATAGTGAGTGTCCAGTCCATAGTGGATCTAACATAATAGTGTGAGAGTCCAGTCCATAGTGGATCTAACATAATAGTGTGAGAGTCCAGTCCATAGTGGATCTAACATAATAGTGTGAGAGTCCAGTCCATAGTGGATCTAACATAATAGTGTGAGTCCATTCCATAGTGGATCTAACATAATAGTGTGAGTCCAGTCCATAGTGGATCTAACATAATAGTGTGAGAGTCCAGTCCATAGTGGATGTAACATAATAGTGAGAGTACAGTCAATAGTGGATCTAACATAATAGTGTGAGAGTCCAGTCCATAGTGGATCTAACATAATAGTGTGAGAGTCCAGTCCATAGTGGATCTAACATAATAGTGAGAGTCCAGTCCATAGTGGATCTAACATAATAGTGTGAGTCCAGTCCATAGTGGATCTAACATAATAGTGTGAGAGTCCAGTCCATAGTGGATCTAACATAATAGTGAGAGTCCAGTCCATAGTGGATGTAACATAATAGTGAGAGTACAGTCAATAGTGGATCTAACATAATAGTGTGAGAGTCCAGTCCATAGTGGATCTAGCATAATAGTGTGAGAGTCCAGTCCATAGTGGATCTAACATAATAGTGTGAGAGTCCAGTCCATAGTGGATCTAACATAATAGTGTGAGAGTCCAGTCCATAGTGGATCTAACATAATAGTGAGAGTCCAGTCCATAGTGGATCTAACATAATAGTGTGAGAGTCCAGTCCATAGTGGATCTAACATAATAGTGAGAGTCCAGTCCATAGTGGATCTAACATAATAGTGTGAGAGTCCAGTCCATAGTGGATCTAACATAATAGTGAGAGTCCAGTCCATAGTGGATCTAACATAATATTGTGAGAGTCCAGTCCATAGTGGATGTAACATAATAGTGTGAGAGTCCAGTCCATAGTGGATCTAACATAATAGTGAGAGTCCAGTCCATAGTGGATCTAACATAATAGTGTGAGAGTCCAGTCCATAGTGGATCTAACATAAGAGTGAGAGTCCAGTCCATAGTGGATCTAACATAACAGTGAGAGTCCAGTCCATAGTGGATCTAACATAATAGTGTGAGAGTCCAGTCCATAGTGGATCTAACATAATAGTGAGAGTCCAGTCCATAGTGGATCTAACATAATAGTGAGAGTCCAGTCCATAGTGGATCTAACATAATAGTGTGAGAGTCCAGTCCATAGTGGATCTAACATAATAGTGTGAGAGTCCAGTCCATAGTGGATCTAACATAACAGTGTGAGTGTCCAGTCCATAGTGGATCTAACATAATAGTGTGAGAGTCCAGTCCATAGTGGATATTACATAATAGTGAGAGTCCAGTCCATAGTGGATCTAACATAATATTGTGAAAGTCCAGTCCATAGTGGAGCTAACATAATAGTGTGAGAGTCCAGTCCATAGTGGATCTAACATAATAGTGTGAGAGTCCAGTCCATAGTGGATCTAACATAATAGTGTGAGAGTCCAGTCCATAGTGGATCTAACATAATATTGTGAGAGTCCAGTCCATAGTGGATCTAACATAATAGTGAGAGTCCAGTCCATAGTGGATCTAACATAATATTGTGAAAGTCCAGTCCATAGTGGATCTAACATAATAGTGTGAGAGTCCAGTCCATAGTGGATCTAACATAATAGTGTGAGAGTCCAGTCCATAGTGGATCTAACATAACAGTGTGAGAGTCCAGTCCATAGTGGATCTAACATAATAGTGTGAGAGTCCAGTCCATAGTGGATCTAACATAATAGTGAGAGTCCAGTCCATAGTGGATCTAACATAATAGTGAGAGTCCAGTCCATAGTGGATCTAACATAATAGTGTGAGAGTCCAGTCCATAGTGGATCCAACATAAGAGTGTGAGTCCAGTCCATAGTGGATCTAACATAATAGTGTGAGAGTCCAGTCCATAGTGGATCTAACATAATAGTGTGAGAGTCCAGTCCATAGTGGATCTAACATAATAGTGAGAGTCCAGTCCATAGTGGATCTAACATAATAGTGTGAGAGTCCAGTCCATAGTGGATCTAACATAATAGTGTGAGAGTCCAGTCCATAGTGGATCTAACATAATAGTGTGAGAGTCCAGTCCATAGTGGATCTAACATAATAGTGTGAGAGTCCAGTCCATAGTGGATCTAACATAATAGTGTGAGAGTCCAGTCCATAGTGGATCTAACATAATAGTGAGAGTCCAGTCCATAGTGGATCTAACATAATAGTGTGAGTGTCCAGTCCATAGTGGATCCAACATAATAGTGTGAGTCCAGTCCATAGTGGATCTAACATAATAGTGTGAGAGTCCAGTCCATAGTGGATCTAACATAATAGTGTGAGAGTCCAGTCCATAGTGGATCTAACATAATAGTGAGAGTCCAGTCCATAGTGGATCTAACATAATAGTGATAGTCCAGTCCATAGTAGATCTAACATAATAGTGTGAGAGTCCAGTCCATAGTGGATCTAACATAATAGTGAGAGTCCAGTCCATAGTGGATCTAACATAATAGTGAAAGTCCAGTCCATAGTGGATCTAACATAATAGTGAGAGTCCAGTCCATAGTGGATCTAACATAATAGTGTGAGAGTCCAGTCCATAGTGGATCTAACATAATAGTGAGAGTCCAGTCCATAGTGGATCTAACATAATAGTGAGAGTCCAGTCCATAGTGGGGCCAGCAGGAGACCATCCAGAGTGGAGACGGGTCAGCAGCACAGAGATGTCCCCAACCGATGCACAGGCGAGCGGTCCACCCCGGGTCCCGACTCTGGACAGCCAGCACTTCATCCATGGCCACCGGACCTGTGTCCACCCCCCTCCACAAGGGAGAGGGGGGCAGAGGAGAAACGGCAGATCAACTGGTCTAAAAAGGGGGTCTATTTAAAAGCTAGAGTATACAAATGAGTTTTAAGATGGGACTTAAATGCTTCTACTGAGGTAGCATCTCTAACTATTACCGGGAGGCCATTCCAGAGTACCGGAGCCCCCAATTCCAACCCTTGATGCTGAGTGCCAAGCAGGGAGGTAATGGGTCCCATTTTTTATAGTCTTTGGTATGACTCGGTTCTTCAGGCGTGGGGGGGAAAATGATGATGTAATAGACAAAGATCAGTCACAACATGAACTGTTGACCCGCCGCCGTTGTGGAGCTTTGAAGGAAATTGCATCATTTTACATTTTTGTGCAGCAAAGATAAGATCAAGTATGTATGTGTACAACATCTATTATTTAGTCGCCCGTGCTTTCCAGGAATGAACTAGAATATATACACTATATTGCCAAAAGTATTTGGCCACCCATCCAAATGATGAGAATCAGGTGTCCTAATCACTTGGCCCAGTGTATCAAATCAAGCACTTAGGCATGGAGACTGTTTCTACAAACATTTGTGAAAGAATGGGCCGCTTTCAGTGATTTCCAGCGTGTAACTGAAGAGTTTGGGAACAACAGCAACTCAGCCAGGAAGTGGTAGGCCACGTAAACTGACTGAGGGGTCAGCGGGTGCTGAAGCGCATAGTGCAAAGACTTTCTGCACAGTCAGTTGCTACAAAGCTCCAAACTTCATGTGACCTTCCAGTTAGCCCACGTACAGTACGCAGAGAGCTTCATGGAATGTGCTTCCATGGCCGAGCAGCCGCATCTAAGCCATGCATCACCAAGTCCAACGCAAAGCTTCTCTGGAGTGATGAATCACGCTTTTCCATCCGGCAATCTGATGGACCAGTCTGGGTTTGGAGGTTGCCAGGAGAACGCTACATTTCGGACTGCATTGTGCAGAGTGTGAAATTTGGTGGAGGAGGAATTATGGTGCGGGGTGGTTTTTCAGGAGTTGGGCTTGGCCCCTTAGTTCCAGTGAAAGGAACTTTGAATTCTCCAGGATAGGAATGGGATGGCAATTCAAGTTCATACAGTCGTGGTCAAAAGTTTACATACACTTGTAAAGAACATAATGTCATGGCATGTATATATATATATATATATATATATATATATATATATATATATATATATATATATATATATATATATATATATATATATATATATATATATATATATTAGTATAAAACATATGACAAAATACAAGTAACAATATCAATAATATAAATATTACATGAATAAGTTAGTAAAAAACACAATTTATAATAAAATGTGTTCAAACCATAAAATATGTATTTTTCTATATTGAAAAACTATTTTTTAGAATGTATTCTTTAAAAAAAAAATTATAGTATTTTTTGTATGAATTGATTAAATTTAGTTTAAAATTAAGTTTATAAAATTATATTAACAAAACTATTTTTTCTTACATTTGAAATTCATGTTAAATGTATTTTATGATTTACATTATTTCTAAAATGGTACTTATTTTCAAATAATTGCTAATGCATCAGAAATGTGTATAGATACAAATATAATGTATTTAATTGTAATAAAAATGTATATAATTAAGATTTACTTCCTGTGCTGGGACAAACAATGAATACACACAGTGGCACACTGTGGCCACAAGAGGTCACTGCTGCTCAAATATAAAACTTCTAACCACAGGAAGTCAGTCTACTAAACAAATGGCAGGTTGCCACAGTTTGACAAGAGGAATTCACCCCCAACACTACAATTTAGTTTAAAATTAAGTTTATAAAATTATATTAACAAAACTATTTTTTCTTACATTTGAAATTCATGTTAAATGTATTTTATGATTTACATTATTTCTAAAATGGTACTTATTTTCAAATAATTGCTAATTCATCAGAAATGTGTATAGATACAAATATAATGTATTTAATTGTAATAACAATGTATATAATTAAGATTGACTTCCTGTGCAGTGACAAACAATGAATACACACAGTGGCACACTGTGGCCACAAGAGGTCACTGCTGCTCAAATATAAAACTTATAACCACAGGAAGTCAGTCTACTAAACAAATGGCAGGTTGCCACAGTTTGACTTGAGGAATTCACCCCCAACACTACAACCAAGACACATGGTGACTGACATTTCTCAATAATTACTATGCATTTTAAACTTAACATTTCTACCAGAAATAAGAATGATCTGTCCTATAGAACCACATCTGTCAGAACTCTTTGTACTACAATGCATTCAACTTCCTCTATCATCACACCTTTCCTCTTCAATACATCTTTCCATACAGAATACAAAGATGTGTATTTATACCCATTTCTGATGCACTGGCAATTATTTGAAAATAAGTAAAATTTTAGAAATATGTAAATAATAAAATAAATGTATCATGAATTTAAAACTTAAGAAAAACATTTTTGTTAATATAATTTAATAAACCTTTTAGAGAATGTAATTTAATCAATTCATATTAAAAAAAATAATTTTTTTTAAAAATAATAAATTCTAAAAATAGTTTTTTCAGATAGAAAAATACATATTTTATGGTTTGATCACATTTTAGTATAAATTGTTTTTTATTGACTTATTAATGTAATATTTATATTATATTATTTATATTTTTACTTGTATTTTGTCATGTTTTGTACTATATACACACACACACACACACAACTCTTAATTACCGATTCCGATATCAACCGATACCGATATATACAGTCGTGGAATTAACACATTATTATGCCTAATTTTATTGTGATGCCCCGCTGGATGCATTAAACAATGTAACAAGGTTTTCCAAAATAAATCAACTCAAGTTATGGAAAAAAATGCCAACATGGCACTGCCATATTTATTATTGAAGTCACAAAGTGCTTTTTTTTTTTTTTTAACATGCCTCAAAACAGCAGCTTGGAATTTGGGACATGCTCTCCCTGAGAGAGCACGAGGAGGTTGAGGTGGACGGGGTTGAGGGGGTGGGGTTGAGGTCTGGGGGGTATAGGGGGTTAGCGGGGTTGTATATTGTAGCGTCCCGGAAGAGTTAGTGCTGCAAGGGGTTCTGGGTATTTGTTCCGTTGTGTTTATGTTGTGTTACAGTGCGGATGTTCTCCCAAAATGTGTTTGTCATTCTTGTTTGGTGTGGGTTCACAGTGTGGCGCATATTTGTAACAGTGTTAAAGTTGTTTATACGGCTACCCTCAGTGTGACCTGTATGGCTGTTGACCAAGTATGCCTTGAGTTAGCATAACTCAACTTTTGGGTTAAATAATTCAACGCAAAAGTTGGGGCGAAAAAATTTACTCAAAATGTTGAGTTAATATAACTCAAATAAGGGGTTTGTTCTTTTCTGAACCAGCAGTTCGGTTAAAATTTGGTTATTTTTTATCCCAACATTTTTTAGTGTGTACACACCAAAAATGCTGGGTTATTTTGATAACCCAATTTATGAGTTGCTAGTGTTGGGTAAAATATTTGAGTTCTTTTTATGAATAGCAATCCATTTTTTTGATTATAAGGTTATTATTTTAACTCAATTTCTGGGTTTTCAAAATTATGAACCATTTTTGGGTTGTTTTTCAACAAGTAACGCATTTTTGGGTGGCTTTTTTTTTGTATTAAAAAGTGGCTTTTTTTCTTGAAGGGAAAATAATAATAATTATTATTATTAAAAATAATTTATATTATTTACAATCACCCAACATTGAGTTATTATAACTCAACTTTTGGGTTAAAGAATTCAACCCAATAGTTTGGTTGGGGATAACCCAACATTAAGTTATCATAACTCAATTTTTGGGTTAAATAATTCAACCCAATAGTTTGGTTGGGAATAACCCAACATTAAGTTATCATAACTCACCTTTTGGGTTAAATAATTCAACCCAACAGTTTGGTTGGGAATAACCCAACATTAAGTTATCATAACTCAACTTTTGGGTTAAATTATTCAATCCAATAGTTTGGTTGGGAATAACCCAACATTAAGTTATCATAACTCAACTTTTGGGTTAAATAATTCAACCCTATAGTTTGGTTGGGAATAACCCAACATTGAGTTATTATAACTCAACTTTTGGGTTAAATAATTCAACCCAATAGTTTGGTTGGGGATAACCCAACATTGAGTTAGTATAACTCAATTTTGGGGTTAAATAATCCAACCCAATAGTTTGGTTGGGAATAACCCAACATTGAGTTATCATAACTCAATTTTTGGGTTAAATAATTCAACCCAATAGTTTGGTTGGGAATAACCCAACATTAAGTTATCATAACACAATTTTTGGGTTAAATAATTCAACCCAATAGTTTGTTTGGGAATAACCCAGCATTGAGTTATTATAACTCAACTTTTGGGTTAAATAATTCAACCCAATAGTTTGGTTGGGGATAACCCAACATTAAGTTATCATAACTCAACTTTTTGGGTTAAATAATTCAACCCAGTAGTTTGGTTGAGAATAACCCAACATTAAGTTATCATAACTCAACTTTTGGGTTGAATAATTCAACCCTATAGTTTGGTTGGGAATAACCCAACATTAAATTGTCTTAACTCAACTTTTGGATTAAATAATTCAACCCAATAGTTTGGTTGGTAATAACCCAACATTGAGTTATTATAACTCAACTTTTGGGTTAAATAAATCAACCCAATAGTTTGGTCGGGAATAACCCAACATTAAGTTATCATAACTCAACTTTTGGCTTAAATAATTCAACCCAATAGTTTGGTTGGGAATAACCCAACATTAAGTTATCATAACTCACCTTTTGGGTTAAATAATTCAACCCAATAGTTTGGTTGGGAATAACCCAACATTAAGTTATCATAACTCAACTTTTGGCTTAAATAATTCAACCCAATAGTTTGGTTGGGAATAACCCAACATTGAGTTATCATAACTCAACTTTTGGGTTAAATTATTCAATCCAATAGTTTGGTTGAGAATAACCCAACATTAAGTTATCATACCTCAATTTTTGGGTTAAATAATTCAACCCAATAGTTTGGTTGGGAATAACCCAACATTAAGTTATCATAACTCAACTTTTGGGTTAAATAATTCAACCCTATAGTTTGGTTGGGAATAACCCAACATTAAGTTATCATAACTCAACTTTTGGGTTAAATTATTCAATCCAATAGTTTGGTTGAGAATAACCCAACATTAAGTTATCATAACTCAATTTTTGGGTTAAATAATTAAACCCAATAGTTTGGTTGGGAATAACCCAACATTAAGTTATCATAACTCAACTTTTGGGTTAAATTATTCAATCCAATAGTTTGGTTGGGAATAACCCAACATTAAGTTATCATAACTCAACTTTTGGCTTAAATAATTCAACCCAATAGTTTGGTTGGGAATAACCCAACATTAAGTTATCATAACTAAATTTTTGGGTTAAATAATTCAACCCAATAATTTGGTTGGGAATAACCCAACATTAAGTTATCATAACTCAACTTTTGGCTTAAATAATTCAACCCAATAGTTTGGTTGGGAATAACCCAACATTAAGTTATCATAACTCAATTTTTGGGTTAAATAATTCAACCCAATAGTTTGGTTGAGAATAACCCAACATTAAGTTATCATAACTCAATTTTTGGGTTAAATAATTCAACCCAATAGTTTGGTTGAGAATAACCCAACATTAAGTTATCATAACTCAATTTTTGGGTTAAATAATTCAACCCAATAGTTTGGTTGAGAATAACCCAACATTAAGTTATCATAACTCACCTTTTGGGTTAAATAATTCAACCCAATAGTTTGGTTGGGTATAACCCAACATTAAGTTATCATAACTCAATTTTTGGCTTAAATAATTCAACCCAATAGTTTGGTTGGGAATAACCCAACATTAAGTTATCATAACTCAACTTTTGGGTTAAATTATTCAATCCAATAGTTTGGTTGGGAATAACCCAACATTAAGTTATCATAACTCAACTTTTGGGTTAAATAATTCAACCCTATAGTTTGGTTGGGAATAACCCAACATTGAGTTATTATAACTCAACTTTTGGGTTAAATAATTCAACCCAATAGTTTGGTTGGGGATAACCCAACATTGAGTTAGTATAACTCAATTTTGGGGTTAAATAATCCAACCCAATAGTTTGGTTGGGAATAACCCAACATTGAGTTATCATAACTCAATTTTTGGGTTAAATAATTCAACCCAATAGTTTGGTTGAGAATAACCCAACATTAAGTTATCATAACACAATTTTTGGGTTAAATAATTCAACCCAATAGTTTGTTTGGGAATAACCCAACATTGAGTTATTATAACTCAACTTTTGGGTTAAATAATTCAACCCAATAGTTTGGTTGGGGATAACCCAACATTGAGTTAGTATAACTCAATTTTGGGGTTAAATAATCCAACCCAATAGTTTGGTTGAGAATAACCCAACATTAAGTAATCATAACTCAACTTTTGGGTTAAATAATTCAACCCAATAGTTTGGTTGGGAATAACCCAACATTAAGTTATCATAACTCAACGTTTTGGCTTAAATAATTCAACCCAATAGTTTGGTTGGGAATAACCCAACATTAAGTTATCATAACTCAATTTTTGGCTTAAATAATTCAACCCAATAGTTTGGTTGGGAATAACCCAACATTAAGTTATCATAACTCAACTTTTGGGTTAAATTATTCAATCCAATAGTTTGGTTGGGAATAACCCAACATTAAGTTATCATAACTCAACTTTTGGGTTAAATTATTCAATCCAATAGTTTGGTTGGGAATAACCCAACATTAAGTTATCATAACTCAACTTTTGGGTTAAATAATTCAACCCTATAGTTTGGTTGGGAATAACCCAACATTGAGTTATCATAACTCAATTTTTGGGTTAAATAATTCAACCCAATAGTTTGGTTGAGAATAACCCAACATTAAGTTATCATAACACAATTTTTGGGTTAAATAATTCAACCCAATAGTTTGGTTGGGGATAACCCAACATTGAGTTAGTATAACTAAATTTTGGGGTTAAATAATCCAACCCAATAGTTTGGTTGGGAATAACCCAACATTGAGTTATCATAACTCAATTTTTGGGTTAAATAATCCAACCCAATAGTTTGGTTGGGAATAACCCAACATTGAGTTATCATAACTCAATTTTTGGGTTAAATAATTCAACCCAATAGTTTGGTTGAGAATAACCCAACATTAAGTTATCATAACACAATTTTTGGGTTAAATAATTCAACCCAATAGTTTGGTTGAGAATAACCCAACATTGAGTTATTATAACTCAAATTTTGGGTTAAATAATTCAACCCAATAGTTTGGTTGGGAATAACCCAACATTGAGTTATTATAACTCAACTTTTGGGTTAAATAATTCAACCCAATAGTTTGGTTGGGAATAACCCAACATTGAGTTATTATAACTCAACTTTTGGGTTAAATAATTCAACCCAATAGTTTGGTTGGGAATAACCCAACATTAAGTTATCATAACTCAACTTTTGGGTTAAATAATTCAACCCAATAGTTTGGTTGGGAATAACCCAACATTAAGTTATCATACCTCAATTTTTGGGTTAAATAATCCAACCCAATAGTTGGTTTTGAAATAACCCAACATTTTAGTGAGCATAACTCAGCTTTTGTGTTAATAAATTCAACCCAATAGTTGGGTTATGAATCAACCAACATTGAGTTAGCATAACTCAAATTTTGGGTTAAATAATTCAACCCAATGGTTTGGTTGGGAATAACCCAACATTAAGTTATCATAACTCAACTTTTGAGTTAAATAATTCAACGCAAAAAGTTGGGTTGAAAAAATTAACCCAAAATGTTGAGTTAAAATAACTCAAATAAGGGGTTTGTCCTTTTCTGAACCAGCAGTTGGGTTAAAATTGGGTTATTTTTTAACCCAACATTTTTTAGTGTTTCATCTATTGTCCTCCATTTATTTCTTATTGTCTATATAATATTCTCATTT